>NW_027263010.1:26612-79112 GCF_902827115.2 Pseudochaenichthys georgianus
CTTAACCGATTCGCCTCCATGCTTAAATAATAACTCTCACATGATTTTCCTAAAAAGCCATATTAAAGGCAAGACTTAAAGGAACCCTCTCACGTTATTATCCTAAAAAGCCATATTAAAGGCATTACTTAAAGGAAAACTCTGATGGGATTATCCTAAAAAGCCATATTAAAGGCAAAACTTATAGGAACATGTGTGCTGTAAATAAAATAAGCATTTTGAGGTCAAAGGGTCAGGTTACTGCATTGGGAAACACACTAGAACTCCACTTGTCACGGGAAAACACGCAACAACGACCCCTGCCCCTATAAATAGGAGGGCATATGCTGTCTCAGGCTCACTCTGGAAGGATCATTTGTCCTCTAAACATAACCTTCTCTTAATAATACTTACCTGATCCTATATAAAGATAGTGTTGAGGCCTTATCTGGCACACTCCGGCCTGCTCCTCCTGTAGTCTGAAGTCTGTTCCACTTTTCACGGGAAAACACGCAACAACGACCCCTGCCCCTATAAAAAGGAGGGCATATGCTGTCTCAGGCTCACTCTGGAAGGATCATTTGTCCTCTAAACATAACCTTCTCTTAATAATACTCACCTGATCCTATATAAAAAGAGTGTTGAGGCCTTATCTGGCACACTCTGGCCTGTTGCCTGCTCCTCCTGCAGTCTTAAGTCTGTTCATACAGCTGCAGAATTTTTATGAGACACACTGCTGGATCTGATCTCCCTAGCAGGGCCACTCCTAGGATGAGATTGTATAGACGTAATGGGCAGAAACAATCGATGATTCCTAGGTTTTCTACTGAAGACGTGTCAATTTTTGAATATAGAAGACACTTAAAGCACAAACGTGATGTGTCTTCTGATATAATTTTTTAGACGTGATATAGTCACGAAAGGAGCCTGAATGAGAGAGGACCACACCTGGAGGCGTGCCAATGATGGCGAGAGCATCGATCCTTCTGCTTACAGCAGTCAGATCAAAAATGTTTTACCTAACTGGCCAGTACCTCTTGGTCACAAGTCCATGGTGTGTGAACTCTTAGTTCTGGGACTCCGTAGTGACGTGTGGAGGTCTGTATTCTTCAAAATACACACTGCCTTCTTAAATCCTTAACTTAACCGATTCGCCTCCATGCTTAAATAATAACTCTCACATGATTTTCCTAAAAAGCCATATTAAAGGCAATACTTAAAGGAACCCTCTCACGTTATTATCCTAAAAAGCCATATTAAAGGCATTACTTAAAGGAAAACTCTGATGGGATTATCCTAAAAAGCCATATTAAAGGCAAAACTTATAGGAACATGTGTGCTGTAAATAAAATAAGCATTTTGAGGTCAAAGGGTCAGGTTACTGCATTGGGAAACACACTAGAACTCCACTTGTCACGGGAAAACACGCAACAACGACCCCTGCCCCTATAAATAGGAGGGCATATGCTGTCTCAGGCTCACTCTGGAAGGATCATTTGTCCTCTAAACATAACCTTCTCTTAATAATACTTACCTGATCCTATATAAAGATAGTGTTGAGGCCTTATCTGGCACACTCCGGCCTGCTCCTCCTGTAGTCTGAAGTCTGTTCCACTTTTCACGGGAAAACACGCAACAACGACCCCTGCCCCTATAAAAAGGAGGGCATATGCTGTCTCAGGCTCACTCTGGAAGGATCATTTGTCCTCTAAACATAACCTTCTCTTAATAATACTCACCTGATCCTATATAAAAAGAGTGTTGAGGCCTTATCTGGCACACTCTGGCCTGTTGCCTGCTCCTCCTGCAGTCTTAAATCTGTTCATACAGCTGCAGAATTTTTATGAGACACACTGCTGGATCTGATCTCCCTAGCAGGGCCACTCCTAGGATGAGATTGTATAGACGTAATGGGCAGAAACAATCGATGATTCCTAGGTTTTCTACTGAAGACGTGTCAATTTTTGAATATAGAAGACACTTAAAGCACAAACGTGATGTGTCTTCTGATATAATTTTTTAGACGTGATATAGTCACGAAAGGAGCCTGAATGAGAGAGGACCACACCTGGAGGCGTGCCAATGATGGCGAGAGCATCGATCCTTCTGCTTACAGCAGTCAGATCAAAAATGTTTTACCTAACTGGCCAGTACCTCTTGGTCACAAGTCCATGGTGTGTGAACTCTTAGTTCTGGGACTCCGTAGTGACGTGTGGAGGTCTGTATTCTTCAAAATACACACTGCCTTCTTAAATCCTTAACTTAACCGATTCGCCTCCATGCTTAAATAATAACTCTCACATGATTTTCCTAAAAAGCCATATTAAAGGCAAGACTTAAAGGAACCCTCTCACGTTATTATCCTAAAAAGCCATATTAAAGGCATTACTTAAAGGAAAACTCTGATGGGATTATCCTAAAAAGCCATATTAAAGGCAAAACTTATAGGAACATGTGTGCTGTAAATAAAATAAGCATTTTGAGGTCAAAGGGTCAGGTTACTGCATTGGGAAACACACTAGAACTCCACTTGTCACGGGAAAACACGCAACAACGACCCCTGCCCCTATAAATAGGAGGGCATATGCTGTCTCAGGCTCACTCTGGAAGGATCATTTGTCCTCTAAACATAACCTTCTCTTAATAATACTTACCTGATCCTATATAAAGATAGTGTTGAGGCCTTATCTGGCACACTCCGGCCTGCTCCTCCTGTAGTCTGAAGTCTGTTCCACTTTTCACGGGAAAACACGCAACAACGACCCCTGCCCCTATAAAAAGGAGGGCATATGCTGTCTCAGGCTCACTCTGGAAGGATCATTTGTCCTCTAAACATAACCTTCTCTTAATAATACTCACCTGATCCTATATAAAAAGAGTGTTGAGGCCTTATCTGGCACACTCTGGCCTGTTGCCTGCTCCTCCTGCAGTCTTAAATCTGTTCATACAGCTGCAGAATTTTTATGAGACACACTGCTGGATCTGATCTCCCTAGCAGGGCCACTCCTAGGATGAGATTGTATAGACGTAATGGGCAGAAACAATCGATGATTCCTAGGTTTTCTACTGAAGACGTGTCAATTTTTGAATATAGAAGACACTTAAAGCACAAACGTGATGTGTCTTCTGATATAATTTTTTAGACGTGATATAGTCACGAAAGGAGCCTGAATGAGAGAGGACCACACCTGGAGGCGTGCCAATGATGGCGAGAGCATCGATCCTTCTGCTTACAGCAGTCAGATCAAAAATGTTTTACCTAACTGGCCAGTACCTCTTGGTCACAAGTCCATGGTGTGTGAACTCTTAGTTCTGGGACTCCGTAGTGACGTGTGGAGGTCTGTATTCTTCAAAATACACACTGCCTTCTTAAATCCTTAACTTAACCGATTCGCCTCCATGCTTAAATAATAACTCTCACATGATTTTCCTAAAAAGCCATATTAAAGGCAAGACTTAAAGGAACCCTCTCACGTTATTATCCTAAAAAGCCATATTAAAGGCATTACTTAAAGGAAAACTCTGATGGGATTATCCTAAAAAGCCATATTAAAGGCAAAACTTATAGGAACATGTGTGCTGTAAATAAAATAAGCATTTTGAGGTCAAAGGGTCAGGTTACTGCATTGGGAAACACACTAGAACTCCACTTGTCACGGGAAAACACGCAACAACGACCCCTGCCCCTATAAAAAGGAGGGCATATGCTGTCTCAGGCTCACTCTGGAAGGATCATTTGTCCTCTAAACATAACCTTCTCTTAATAATACTTACCTGATCCTATATAAAGATAGTGTTGAGGCCTTATCTGGCACACTCCGGCCTGCTCCTCCTGTAGTCTGAAGTCTGTTCCACTTTTCACGGGAAAACACGCAACAACGACCCCTGCCCCTATAAAAAGGAGGGCATATGCTGTCTCAGGCGCACTCTGGAAGGATCATTTGTCCTCTAAACATAACCTTCTCTTAATAATACTCACCTGATCCTATATAAAAAGAGTGTTGAGGCCTTATCTGGCACACTCTGGCCTGTTGCCTGCTCCTCCTGCAGTCTTAAATCTGTTCATACAGCTGCAGAATTTTTATGAGACACACTGCTGGATCTGATCTCCCTAGCAGGGCCACTCCTAGGATGAGATTGTATAGACGTAATGGGCAGAAACAATCGATGATTCCTAGGTTTTCTACTGAAGACGTGTCAATTTTTGAATATAGAAGACACTTAAAGCACAAACGTGATGTGTCTGCTGATATAATTTTTTAGACGTGATATAGTCACGAAAGGAGCCTGAATGAGAGAGGACCACACCTGGAGGCGTGCCAATGATGGCGAGAGCATCGATCCTTCTGCTTACAGCAGTCAGATCAAAAATGTTTTACCTAACTGGCCAGTACCTCTTGGTCACAAGTCCATGGTGTGTGAACTCTTAGTTCTGGGACTCCGTAGTGACGTGTGGAGGTCTGTATTCTTCAAAATACACACTGCCTTCTTAAATCCTTAACTTAACCGATTCGCCTCCATGCTTAAATAATAACTCTCACATGATTTTCCTAAAAAGCCATATTAAAGGCAATACTTAAAGGAACCCTCTCACGTTATTATCCTAAAAAGCCATATTAAAGGCATTACTTAAAGGAAAACTCTGATGGGATTATCCTAAAAAGCCATATTAAAGGCAAAACTTATAGGAACATGTGTGCTGTAAATAAAATAAGCATTTTGAGGTCAAAGGGTCAGGTTACTGCATTGGGAAACACACTAGAACTCCACTTGTCACGGGAAAACACGCAACAACGACCCCTGCCCCTATAAATAGGAGGGCATATGCTGTCTCAGGCTCACTCTGGAAGGATCATTTGTCCTCTAAACATAACCTTCTCTTAATAATACTCACCTGATCCTATATAAAGATAGTGTTGAGGCCTTATCTGGCACACTCCGGCCTGCTCCTCCTGTAGTCTGAAGTCTGTTCCACTTTTCACGGGAAAACACGCAACAACGACCCCTGCCCCTATAAAAAGGAGGGCATATGCTGTCTCAGGCTCACTCTGGAAGGATCATTTGTCCTCTAAACATAACCTTCTCTTAATAATACTCACCTGATCCTATATAAAAAGAGTGTTGAGGCCTTATCTGGCACACTCTGGCCTGTTGCCTGCTCCTCCTGCAGTCTTAAATCTGTTCATACAGCTGCAGAATTTTTATGAGACACACTGCTGGATCTGATCTCCCTAGCAGGGCCACTCCTAGGATGAGATTGTATAGACGTAATGGGCAGAAACAATCGATGATTCCTAGGTTTTCTACTGAAGACGTGTCAATTTTTGAATATAGAAGACACTTAAAGCACAAACGTGATGTGTCTTCTGATATAATTTTTTAGACGTGATATAGTCACGAAAGGAGCCTGAATGAGAGAGGACCACACCTGGAGGCGTGCCAATGATGGCGAGAGCATCGATCCTTCTGCTTACAGCAGTCAGATCAAAAATGTTTTACCTAACTGGCCAGTACCTCTTGGTCACAAGTCCATGGTGTGTGAACTCTTAGTTCTGGGACTCCGTAGTGACGTGTGGAGGTCTGTATTCTTCAAAATACACACTGCCTTCTTAAATCCTTAACTTAACCGATTCGCCTCCATGCTTAAATAATAACTCTCACATGATTTTCCTAAAAAGCCATATTAAAGGCAAGACTTAAAGGAACCCTCTCACGTTATTATCCTAAAAAGCCATATTAAAGGCATTACTTAAAGGAAAACTCTGATGGGATTATCCTAAAAAGCCATATTAAAGGCAAAACTTATAGGAACATGTGTGCTGTAAATAAAATAAGCATTTTGAGGTCAAAGGGTCAGGTTACTGCATTGGGAAACACACTAGAACTCCACTTGTCACGGGAAAACACGCAACAACGACCCCTGCCCCTATAAATAGGAGGGCATATGCTGTCTCAGGCTCACTCTGGAAGGATCATTTGTCCTCTAAACATAACCTTCTCTTAATAATACTTACCTGATCCTATATAAAGATAGTGTTGAGGCCTTATCTGGCACACTCCGGCCTGTTCCTCCTGTAGTCTGAAGTCTGTTCCACTTTTCACGGGAAAACACGCAACAACGACCCCTGCCCCTATAAAAAGGAGGGCATATGCTGTCTCAGGCTCACTCTGGAAGGATCATTTGTCCTCTAAACATAACCTTCTCTTAATAATACTCACCTGATCCTATATAAAAAGAGTGTTGAGGCCTTATCTGGCACACTCTGGCCTGTTGCCTGCTCCTCCTGCAGTCTTAAATCTGTTCATACAGCTGCAGAATTTTTATGAGACACACTGCTGGATCTGATCTCCCTAGCAGGGCCACTCCTAGGATGAGATTGTATAGACGTAATGGGCAGAAACAATCGATGATTCCTAGGTTTTCTACTGAAGACGTGTCAATTTTTGAATATAGAAGACACTTAAAGCACAAACGTGATGTGTCTTCTGATATAATTTTTTAGACGTGATATAGTCACGAAAGGAGCCTGAATGAGAGAGGACCACACCTGGAGGCGTGCCAATGATGGCGAGAGCATCGATCCTTCTGCTTACAGCAGTCAGATCAAAAATGTTTTACCTAACCCTAACCCTAACCCTAACCCTAACCCTAACCCTAACCCTAACCCTAACCCTAACCCTAACCCTAACCCTAACCCTAACCCTATGTTCAACAATAAATGTAGCACTTGATCCTTAATCTTACTCCTAAACTTAACCACTCAGACCTAATACCTAAACTTAAGTGAGTGCACCATCTTATGTTCAACAATAAATGTAGCACTTGATCCTTAATCTTACTCCTAAACTTAACCACTCAGACCTAATACCTAAACTTAAGTTAGTGCACCATCTTATGTTCAACAATAAATGTAGCACTTAATCCTTAATCTTACTCCTAAACTTAACCACTCAGACCTAATACCTAAACTTAAGTTAGTATGCATCAAATAGTGCATCATCTTATGTTCAACAATAAATGTAGCACTTAATCCTTAATCTTACTCCTAAACTTAACCATTCAGACCTTATGCCTAAACTTAAGTTAATACTCTTCAATTAATAGACCATCATATTCTTAATGTAAACTCTAAACCTAACCACTCTGTCTCCTTGCCTAAAGTACTTCTCCATAAAAAGTTATTTGACTTTCAATTCAAATAATTATAAATCAACTTATGATACACTTTTCTCTAAATCCAAATTGAATTTGGAAATATAATTTAGTTGTTTCCTCAGTCAGACCTCGGCCTACCATGACTGGTAAGGAGAGGTGTGATTCTTTTTAAACAGGCGGTACTTTGACGCGGCAAGGTTTGGATGGACCGTCTGACTCTCAACTAAAACCACTTCAATTAACTATTGGTACACTCTTAACTAAATATCCAATAATAGACCATCTTCAGTCTAACTGCGGACTATTTTGTTCCCCAAGAATACCAATTTACCCTTAATCTGACCTTTAACCTTGAACACTATGGCTCTTGGCCTAAATCTAAACCACATTATCTCCCCACTTTTTCACTCTGACCTTTCTTTCCTACCCCCTATCTGGGCGAGGCCCCTCGGGGTGTAACGTAAGGAAACGGGCCATAAACAGATACGGTCCTTGCGGCCATGGGGAGACATCCGTTGGTAACCACCAACTAACCTCCACGGTGTCTGTCCTCAAGCTTAATTACTCTGTCTACTTCACCTGTACACACTTATGATTCAGTCATGATTCTAAGCTAGGGCATGAGCCGACACGTCATCTAGTGCGCGTGCCTTTCCTTGGATCTCTATTAACCGTGGAGCCGTCGGGCGACATGGGGAGATCCGGTGGCCATTACACAAACCTAACCCTAACCCTAACCCTAACCATAACCCTAACCTAACCCTAACCCTTACCCTAACCCTAAAAATGCTCTAATTTGCCTCAAACTCGGTGGGCACCTGCGAGGGGCCGGGTACAACGCACACACAAAGTGGGCTACAGTTGCCCACCCGCTGGAACGACTTATGGCCGTTTGAAGTTTTAAAACTCCAATTTCAGTAACAGGGAAGACTGCCGCTGGGCCCAAATGTCTCTCAGATTATAGCCGTGGGCCTAAGCTATCACCCAGAGCAGGTCCCGTACAGTTGCCCACCTCGTAGCCCCAGATATACACATTGTATACTACACGGGTGGTGGTAAATAGCCCCTTAACCTAACCCTAACCCTAACCCTAACCCTAACCCTAACCCTAACCCTAACCCTAACCCTAACCCTAACCCTAACCCTAACCCTAACCCTAACCCTAACCCTAACCTAACCCTAACCCTAACCCTAACCCTATGTTCAACAATAAATGTAGCACTTGATCCTTAATCTTACTCCTAAACTTAACCACTCAGACCTAATACCTAAACTTAAGTGAGTGCACCATCTTATGTTCAACAATAAATGTAGCACTTGATCCTTAATCTTACTCCTAAACTTAACCACTCAGACCTAATACCTAAACTTAAGTTAGTGCACCATCTTATGTTCAACAATAAATGTAGCACTTAATCCTTAATCTTACTCCTAAACTTAACCACTCAGACCTAATACCTAAACTTAAGTTAGTATGCATCAAATAGTGCATCATCTTATGTTCAACAATAAATGTAGCACTTAATCCTTAATCTTACTCCTAAACTTAACCATTCAGACCTTATGCCTAAACTTAAGTTAATACTCTTCAATTAATAGACCATCATATTCTTAATTTAAACTCTAAACCTAACCACTCTGTCTCCTTGCCTAAAGTACTTCTCCATAAAAAGTTATTTGACTTTCAATTCAAATAATTATAAATCAACTTATGATACACTTTTCTCTAAATCCAAATTGAATTTGGAAATATAATGTAGTTGTTTCCTCAGTCAGACCTCGGCCTACCATGACTGATAAGGAGAGGTGTGGTTCTTTTTAAACAGGCGGTACTTTGACACAGCAAGGCTTGTGTGGACCGCGCCCCCCCCCCGACCTTGGGGACTTTATTTGGACTGGAAGGGTAATTCCCTCAGTCGGTTCCGGGTCGACCTTGGCGGGGTGGGGGAGTTGGTTCTGCCCGAATTGAGCGGTGTCCTGGTGCAGCTAATGTTTGTTGAGCCCGGTTCTCCCGGCTTGGTGAGGCCCTGTCTGGATTGGTGCGATTCGTGACTGGCACTAGGAGGCCTTTCATTTATTTTCCCTAAAATACATCTCCACAAATGACTATCTGACTCTT
This sequence comes from Pseudochaenichthys georgianus, assembly GCF_902827115.2. Classification (NCBI taxonomy): domain Eukaryota; kingdom Metazoa; phylum Chordata; class Actinopteri; order Perciformes; family Channichthyidae; genus Pseudochaenichthys; species Pseudochaenichthys georgianus. The sequence goes on from NW_027263010.1 coordinate 35,867, forward strand.
AATTAAAACCACTAAAATTAACTTATGGTACACTCGTAAATAAATATCATATTAGACCATCTTCAGTCTAACTGCGGACTACTTTGTTCCCCAAGAGGACCAGGTTACCCTTAATCTGACCTTTAACCTTGAACAGTCTGGCTCTTTGCCTAAATCTAAACCACATTATCTCCCCACTTTTTCACTCTGACCTTTCTTTCAACCCCTTTCTGGGCGAGGCCCCTCGGGGTGTAACGTAAGGAAACGGGCCATAAACAGATACGGTCCTTGCGGCCATGGGGAGACATCCGTTGGTAACCACCAACTAACCTCCACGGTGTCTGTCCTCAAGCTTAATTACTCTGTCTACTTCACCTGTACACACTTATGATTCAGTCATGATTCTAAGCTAGGGCATGAGCCGACACGTCATCTAGTGCGCGTGCCTTTCCTTGGATCTCTATTAACCGTGGAGCCGTCGGGCGACATGGGGAGATCCGGTGGCCATTACACAAACCTAACCCTAACCCTAACCCTAACCATAACCCTAACCTAACCCTAACCCTTACCCTAACCCTAAAAATGCTCTAATTTGCCTCAAACTCGGTGGGCACCTGCGAGGGGCCGGGTACAACGCACACACAAAGTGGGCTACAGTTGCCCACCCGCTGGAACGACTTATGGCCGTTTGAAGTTTTAAAACTCCAATTTCAGTAACAGGGAAGACTGCCGCTGGGCCCAAATGTCTCTCAGATTATAGCCGTGGGCCTAAGCTATCACCCAGAGCAGGTCCCGTACAGTTGCCCACCTCGTAGCCCCAGATATACACATTGTATACTACACGGGTGGTGGTAAATAGCCCCTTAACCTAGTGAATATTGAAAATGAAAAATGCACCAATTTGCTTCAAACTCGCTGTGCACCTTGGGGGGGGGCGGAGGCAACTCACACACCAAGTGGGGTAAGCACGCCCACCTGTTGGAACGACTTATGGCCATTTCAAGTCTTCAAAGTCCAATTACAATTTTCTCTCCCCATTCCCCGCATGCTAGGCTGTCGAGACTATACTTGTTAGCTTCGGCTCGATTTGTAGATATGATTCGATATGTCGTGTGTCCCCTAAAGCCACTCCAAAGTGGATATATTTGCGATGCTGCATCCCTGTGTGTGGGGGGGGGTGTACCAATCTTAAACCAGGGGTTGTTCAGAATGTGCTATTGTACGCAACTATAGCGGAATCTGAAAGACGCCGGACATCAAAGTCAAAGAATATTCGTGTGTGTGTGTGTGTGTGTGTGTGTGTGTGTGTGTGTGTGTGTGTGTGTGTGTGTGTGTGTGTGTGTGTGTGTGTGTGTGTGTGTGTGTGTGTGTGTGTGTGTGTGTGTGTGTGTGTGTGTGTGTGTGTGTGTGTGTGTGTGTGTGTGTGTGTGTGTGTGTGTGTGTGTGTGTGTGTGTGTGTGTGTGTGTGGCCACTGCTACAATACTTAGGGAGCTATTTTCTGTGTTGGAGTTGTATTCCCTACAGGGTGTACTTTGAGTGTTTTTGACTCTGCAGACCGTTTACATGCATACACAACTTCATAACACACAAGGGGACGTGTAATAACTGGTAAAGCATGACATGGGCCCTTTGAAATGATTAGGTCTCTCATAAATACTGCCCAAACTCTTTACCCCAAGGTCTTACCCTAACCATAACCCCAGAGATGACATGCGAATCTCCCGGCGCATAGGAACGTCCGACGGCTTTGAGCTTGGTCTAGTTGGAATCGCGTCGAAGAGTACATGCAGATTGATGCCTCTGGTGCAACTAAATGTCAAAGGTTACGGCTTGAAATGTAACAAAGCTCCAAGGGTCAAAGTCTTCGTCTCGTCGGAATCGCGTCGAAGAGTACATGTCGTTTGACCCCTCTGTTTTACCTAATGTCAAAGGTCACGTCTTAAAACAGGACAAAACCTTCCGTTAAGGTTTTTATCTCAACACACCCGTTTCCCCGCATGCTAGGCAGTCAATACTATTCTTGTTAGCTTTGGCTCGATTTGTAGATATGATTCGATATGTCGTGTGTCCCCTAAAGCCACTCCAAAGTGGATATATTTGCGATGCTGCATCCCTGTGTTTGGGGGGGGGGTGCCGACCTTAACCCAGGAGTTGTTCAGAATGTGCTATTGTACGCAACCATAGCGGAATCTGAACAAACGCCGGACATCAAAGTCAAAGAATATTCATATCAAATCAAGTATACCATTAACGCACTGCTGCACAGTAACATGGCTGCCGACCTCTGACCTCCTCGGTTAACTCTTCATTGTTTTCAAAATAGTTTCATTATCAGTGGATATATTTGTGATGCTGCATCCGCGTGTGTGTGTGTGTGTGTGTGTGTGTGTGTGTGTGTGTGTGTGTGTGTGTGTGTGTGTGTGTGTGTGTGTGTGTGTGTGTGTGTGTGTGTGTGTGTGTGTGTGTGTGTGTGTGTGTGTGTGTGTGTGCGCGTGTATGTGTGCGTGTGTGTGGGGGGGGGTTAGGGTTAAATAAATAAACATTGATTGATTGATTGATTGATTGATTGATTGATTGATTGATTGACACACTCATTTAGCCATTTTCCATTTATTGTATAGAAGTGTGGGGCAACACGTATATGAGCAACATAAAGCCATTGTCAATATTACAGAAAAGGGCAGTAAGAATAATACATAAACCTGATTCAAGAGAACACACCAACAGACTGTTTTTTTAACCTCTTAAGCCCTGAGTCTGTTTTTCAGGTTTCAGGCTCGAAGATGCCACTAACACAACAAAGACTATATCTTCACTTCTAAAAGGGGTAAATTAATAATATTTTCTCTCAAAGCAAGGTTACATCTGTGAGTTGGATGTAGAAGTGTCAGAATCAATATAGATGTTTTTATTTTAAAGTAAATTCAGATGGAACACAGTAAAAACATGTAAATTATAATGTCCGCCTAAAAAAAACCCATTACTTATAGTGAAAACCACCCTTGAATGATGGGCTAGTAGACTAAAAGCTTTAGGAATCCAAACAATAACATATAGTAAGTACCCTGTATCAAGATTTATGCAAAACAAGTGACATTTTACCTTTTTAGAGAGGTTTAGAAAAATAAAGTCCAAGCGGACTCACCTCTGGGTAATTTGGGAACCATCAGTTCCATTTGAACTTTTTCACTGTAAAAATCATTTTATTACTTTCAATTATCACTATAGGTATTCATTCCATCCAAATACAACTGTTGTGAAAAAAATTAAAATAAAACATAGGCCTACTCTGTTATCCTCTTGTAAGAGTGTGTGTAGTGAGCCTCTGAATTAGCCCCTAGCGAAAAATGCTAACCTATTACTGCACCGAAAATCACTCTTAGCTCCCTTATTAGTTATCCTTGCTGCACATCCAACACATTGTTTATGATCGTAAAGACACAGAATCTAACGGTGCCCACCTCAACACTGAAAGATACACACTCGCGACGTAATCAACAAAAACGTACATCAAAACAAGTGGCGCTAGCGCTAATGCACTAGGCTAACATGGCTCACCTTCCTCTTTGTCTGGTCTAAACTGGTCTTCAATGGCATTAAAACGATGATGTAGTTAATCCATAGGTTAATATCCAATGTGGCTGTGTCCCCTTTGAAATGTTCTGATAATCTATAAGCAATAAAACTGCAATTCCGTTATCTGCTGTCCGCTCCGTGCTCAGAGTGGGTCCTGCAATTCCTGCTTCCTTACGTAGTAAACAATAAGAAAAGTCTCCTGCGTGATGTACTTAAGCTGGCTGGCATTCTTTATACTTTAAGCAGGACCATATCTCTGGAACCCATTGGTTGATTTGGGTGATTTACACCTTTTTCTTAACCATTACATCCAATAGAATCGATGGGCAGTTCCCAAATCCACGTAAACATTACCATTGCGGACGTAATAGAGAAGCAAACGAAACATATCTGAAAGTACAAGCCTGGACGGCAAAACGTTATACCCAGTATATTGCCATAAATATGATGATGGATTATCAGTAAAAATGTCTACGTGACACAAAGACATTGGATTAACCTTGAGCAGCGTTTTTATTCCGTTGAACACAACTTTTGATCACAAATCAAAAAAGGTAAGACGTAATTATTGTAATATTTTTGAAACCGGATGTTGTTTACTTTCTCTTTTCTGGCTGATAGCTCCAGGAATTCGAAGTCGTACAGTGATGACATTACATGTGTGGAATCTGTGGAGTCTCAGCTTTAAATCGTATATCTTGTTTGTGCAGTTAAGATAGTAATAAGGGCATTTCTACCGTGAGTTCTGTGTAAAAAAGCGTTAGCATTTGTTAGCATTTTTTCGCTCAATGCTAATTCAAAGGCTTGGTATTACTCTTGTGTTTTTTTTAGCTAACAATTGTTCTTATTGTCAGTTAGCGGAGTTTCTTACCTTTAAAAGGGTATGAAACATTAATAGTTTCATAAATGTTAAGAAGCCCTGAGACATAGTCTCGTAAAAAAACGGTGGGAGGGGTCCACTGGGGGGACCTTCGGGCTTAAGAGGTTAAGACAGGACTCTTGAAACTCAAAGAGATAGCTGAGCTGCAGACATTATTAGTAATATTTACAACAGTTGTTTGTTTTTGGATCAGACAAGGAAGACCACAGAAGGAAATTAAACTTTAAGCATCCTTATACAATGACTACTCTTAAGCAAATGTGTATGTCGGTGGTTGGTGTAAAATTGTGGAATCCTCAACATAAGGATCTAAAGAATTGTATATGTATTTTTCAGTTAAAGAAATTGTATAAATTAAGAAAGATGGGACTATATGAAGCATAATGTGAATAAGTCTATGTACTCTGGTCCTGCATTGCTAAATATTGTTGATGTCTTTGATGTGATATCTGTTCTTTATTTGTAGGTCCCATTGTTATTGTTGTTGTTATTGTTATTATTGTTGTTATTGTTATTATTTTTATTATTATTATGCACCGCTTTCCACCTTCTTCTCCAGTATGACTCAGGAGAGGGTGTACTGTTATGTTTGGCTGTGAACATTTCTTTTTATTATGAAGGGCAGACCATCTATTGGTATATTTTTTTTTTTTTAGAAAGGGGCAGGTCATATAAGATGTTATTCTTCTCCCTGCTCCTTTTCGCTCAATGGTGTTTGTAGAGACATGTTTTGTTAGCAATTATTGTATATTTGGTTATGCGTACCATGAGCGGGACAAATAAAAATGAAATGAAATAATGCTGACTCATATCAGGTTTAGGACTCATAATGCTGACTCAGGTCAGGGTTCAGGACTCATAACGCTGACTCATGTCAGGGTTCAGGACTCATAATGCTGACTCATGTCAGGGTTCAGGACTCATAATGCTGACTCAGGTCAGGGTTCAGGACTCATAATGCTGACTCAGGTCAGGGTTCAGGACTCATAATGCTGACTCAGGTCAGGGTTCAGGACTCATAATGCTGACTCATGTCAGGGTTTAGGACTCATAACACTGAGTCTTGTTGAGGACTCCTTCGCTCTGTATCTCGTCTCACATGTTTAGCCCCTCAGGTGAACTGTTGGATGACCAGCTCCTTCAGAGTAGGGGGATCGTATTTCAGGGTGGGGGGTTGGTCCTGTAGGCCCTGCAGCTCGTCCTGCAGGCGGGCCCCGGGCAGCCCCAGCCTGTAGCTCAGGTCCATCAGGAGGCGCAGCAGCGCCGCCCGGTGGCTCCGCAGGCCGCAGCGCCGGGCAACAGGCAGCGCCCTCTGAGCCGCATCCAACGCCTCCTGATGCTGCTGCAGGTCGCAGTGACAGACAGCCAGGGCACAGAGCGTTGGCAGGCGGAGGGCGGGACTCTGCCAACACTGCAACTTCTCCTGCAACACACGCACTTTACAACTATGAAAACATTAAGAGCAGTATAACTCAACTCAGTTTGTTCCACATGTATGGAGCATAATAATTGCACTTCTCCATATTTAGTTCTCACATGGGACCGAAAGCAGACCAGAAGACCTGAGAGATATGGTTCTGGGGACAGAAAACAAACCTGAGGGTTCTGGTTCTGGGGACAGAAAACAAACCTGAGGGTTCTGGTTCTAGGGACAGAAATCAGACCTTTCTGGTTAATCTTGAAATAAACCTTTGTACCTGCAGCGCTAACACGTCTTCTAGCTGCCTCAGCGCCGGGCTGAACTGCCCCCCCCGCAGCAGCACCAGCGCCCCCCGCTGCTCGGCGTCCGTGAAGAAGGCAGCGAACAGAGGCGAGTAGCGGACGCAGCGCGTCGAGAAGAGTTTGGCCAGGTAGTCCTGCAGGGCGAGGCGGCGCTGCAACAGCACGGCAGCACAGAAGTTGCCGCTCAGGAGTTTGGGGGGGGGCGACACGTCTTCCAGCGTCGAGTCGAACTCCTGCAGGAGGAGGCGCTGCAGCCGCAGGAAGTCGGAGTAACGGCGCTCCACGGACACACGGCTGGAATCAAAACTGCCTGACAACATCACCACCACCTCATACACCTGCACGCATCGTCTCGCATTAAGAACACCCACAATACATATACAAATAGAAATAATACATGTAATAAAAACAGATATTAGGATCATTTTACTTTTACATATTTTATATCTCTATGGCACTCCTGTGACTTAACCAGACCAAAAGAAATTAATGAATACATTTTTTAAAGAATTTTTAAATAATATTAATGAATGAATAAAATATGTAAATAAAATATATTGAATATACATTATTTGTTATTTAAGTAAAAAATGAATACAATTAGTAAATAGAAATTACTTCATCTCATCCTGCATTAATTGCACATTGGTGTCCAACATTATCTATTTTATCTTAATTGTTTTATTTGTTTTATTGTTCATGTCTTATATTATATATATTATATGTTACATTGTTGGTGGAGCTCAGGTTAGGGTTAGGGTCACCCAATGAAAATATTATTTAAAAAAGAAATATAAATAAGTCACCACGTATTTGGACAGCTGGTTCTCAACAACTCGAGTGGACGGGATCTCAAAAAGCAGGAGGACCGGATGCTCGCTCTTCTTCTCTGATGACAATTTCTGCTGCAGCTGCTTCGTTGTGAGAGCTACACCCACACACACACACACACACATACCATGTTTACATCACTTCAGGGACATTACATTGACTTACATGCATTTCCTGGAGACTTATCCTAACCTTAACCAGAACCAACACATGCCTAACTCTAACCCTTAACCTTACCTTAACCCTAATCCTAAACCTAACCAAGTCTTCACCCTAAAATGAATGATTCCCCTCATGAGGACCTCCATTTTGTCCCCATAAGGGCGGCGAGTCCCCACACGTGACTGTGTAAACAGATTTAGGTCCCCACAAGTATAGTAATGCTAGGCCACACACACACACAGATATATATATATATATATATATAAACAGTGGGTGTTGTTTATGGGACTACAAAATAATATCTCAGTTTTAATAATCTATCAGCTGTAGAGAGTTAACTAATTAGAGGGGCGTGGCACCACAGCTGTGAGAACTCAGCAATCAGGTGTCCATTTAGGCAGCTCTTTCTTTGAGCGTCAGCGTCAGCGTCAGACAGCCGAAGACCGACAAAGACATTAGAGTCCTGCGGGAGTCACGACGGAGGCAAAGAGGAGGCAAATCCTACTTTGATTGAGCTAAGTATCGCTGGTGTCTTATTTTTCTTTTGTTTAGCTTTCTAGCCCCTCATGCTATAATCATGTGTATTTTCTCTATTCCTGTTCATGTGTCTTCTCGCAATTATCACTGGCCCCGTGTATCTCCTAATCGCTATAACCGGCCCGCTCTCGTCTATCCCACGTGCTCCACTGAGATCCAGCATCTAGTTTCAGGCGGCCTGTGGAACTGCCAGTCAGCTGTTCCTAAGGCTGACTTCATCTCTGGATATGCCTCCCTGCAGACCCTGCTCTCACTGAGACCTGGATTACTCCATCCAACACATCCACCCAGCAGCTCTCTCCACAGCATGCTCCTTCTCCCATACACCCAGACCCCCTGGCAGAGGAGGTGGCACTGGTCTCCTGCTCTCTCCACAGCATGCTCCTTCTCCCATACACCCAGACCCCCTGGCAGAGGAGGTGGCACTGGTCTCCTGCTCTCTCCCAAATGGAGCTTTTCCCTCTTCAAGCTTCCTAACTTCACTCCTTCCACCTTTCAATTCCATGCCGTCACAGTAATCCATCCTATACAATTAACCATTGTTGTTCTCTACCGTCCACCAGGCGCCTTGGGGGACTTCATGGAGGAATTAGATAATCTCCTCTCACACATCCCTGAAACTGGCCCTCCCGCTGTACTTCTCGGAGACTTCAACCTCCAGACGGGGAAGATAGACGAACTAACATCTCTGTTCACCGCCTTTGCTTTCTCACTGTCTCCGTCCCCACCAACTCATAAAGCTGGCAATGTCCTTGATCTCATATTCTCAAGGAAATGCGCTACTTCTAACCTCTTTGTAAACCCGCTCCACACATCCGATCACTTCTTCATTTCATTCTCTCTACCCCTTTCCAAACATAACAAACTAATCTCTTCGCATCCTGCACTTGTCCGCCGTAACCTCCGTTCCCTCTCCCCCTCTACCTTTGCCTCATCGGTGCTCTCAGCCCTCCCTTCCTCTGACTCGTTCCAACTCCTGCCTCCAAACTCTGCTGCAGAAACTCTCCTCTCTACTCTCTCATCCTCTCTGGACTCTCTCTGTCCTCTCACATCTCGGCACGCTCGTCAGTCCCATCCTGCTCCCTGGCTAAATGACGCACTGCGTGCTAATAGAACCGTCCTTAGGGCAGCAGAGCGGAAACGGTGGAAATCCAAACACCGCGACGACCTCCTAACCTATCAGGCTCTCCTCTCCTCTTTCTCTTCTTCGATCTCTCAGGCAAAAAGCACTTTCTTTCAAGATAAGATCCAATCTTCCTATTCCAATCCTAAAAAACTATTTTCCATCTTCTCCACCCTCTTGGACCCCCCTAAAGCCCCTTCCCCCTCCTCACTTCTGTCAAGCGACTTTGTTAACCACTTTGAAAAAAAGACTCACCTCTACTCACCGCTGGATCACCAGACCCACCTTCAACCGGCACACTAACCTCCTTTTCCCCTCTCTCGCCAAGTGAGGTTCTTACCCTCATTACCTCTGCCCGCCCTACCACCTGTCCTCTGGACCCTATCCCTTCAAACCTCCTTCAGACTATCGCTCCTGATATTCTACCGTTTCTCTCCCATTTCATCAACACTTCTCTAACTTATGGTCACTTTCCAAACAGTCTCAAGGAGGCAAGAGTAAACCCTCTCCTAAAGAAACCCACTCTCAACCCGTCTGATGTTATAAACTACAGGCCTGTCTCTCTCCTCCCGTTCCTGTCTTTAAACAACTCTCCTGTTATCTCCATCAGAACAACCTTCTGGATCCGCACCAGTCTGGTTTCAAGGCAGGTCACTCCACAGAAACTGCTCTCATTGCTGTCACTGAGGAACTGCACACGGCTAAAGCAGCCTCCCTCTCCTCTGTCATCATCCTGTTGGACCTGTCTGCTGCATTCGACACGGTGAACCATCAGATCCTCCTTCGCACTCTCCAAGACCTTGGAGTTTCAGGCTCTGCACTTTCCCTCCTCACCTCATACCTCAAAGACCGCACCTACAGGGTAACTTGGAAAGGGTCCGAGTCCGACCCTGGTCAATTAACTACAGGTGTCCCTCAGGGCTCTGTTCTTGGTCCCCTCCTCTTCTCCCTGTACACAAACTCGCTCGGATCTGTCATTAGCCCGCATGGTTTTTCATACCACTGCTACGCTGACGACACCCAATTAATTCTGTCCTCTCCCCGCTCAGAGACCCAGGTCGTCGCTCGCATCTTTGCTTGTTTAGCTGACATCTCTCAGTGGATGTCCGCTCATCATCTCAAGCTCAACCTTGACAAAACTGAAGTGCTTTTCCTTCCGGGAAAAGATTGTCCCTCTCTTGACCTGACAATCAACATCGGCCCCTCTGCTGTTTCCCCGACCCAGACTGCAAGGAATCTGGGTGTGACCCTAGATAACAACCTGTCCTTCACTGCAAACATCGCCGCTACAACCCGCTGCTGCAGATACACGCTTTTCAACATCAGGAAGATACGCCCCCAGCTGACTCAGAAATCGACGCAGGTTCTGGTCCAGGCTCTCGTCACCTCACGCCTAGACTACTGCAACTCCCTCCTGGCTGGTCTACCTGCATGTGCCATCCGACCTCTGCAGCTCATTCAGAATGCAGCGGCTCGTCTGGTCTTCAACCTTTCTAAATGTTCCCACACCACTCCGCTCCTCCACTCCCTTCACTGGCTTCCGGTAACTGCTAGAATTCACTTCAAGACACTGATACTTGCGTACCATGCTGCGAATGGATCTGGCCCTTCCTACATCCAGAACATGGTTAAACCGTACACCCCAGCGCGTGCACTTCGCTCTGCATCAGCCAAACGACTCGCTGCACCCTCGCTGCGAGGGGGACCCAAGTTCCCATCAGCAAAAACATGTGGATTTGCTATCCTGGCTCCAAAATGGTGGAATAAGCTCCCATTGACATCAGGACAGCAGAAAGCTTACACACCTTCCAGCGCAGACTGAAAACTCATCTCTTTCGACTCCACTTCGAGCGATAGAATGACTAACAAAGAATTGCTAACAGAGCACTTATATACTAATAAAGGACTGGCTTATCTAAAGCCAGTTGAGTGGCATTTGAAATGTTTGGCTCTATGAAACCTGATGTTCTTATATGATTCTGTTTTCTTCAAGGTTGTGTCTTCCTGGTCGAATGTACTTATTGTAAGTCGCTTTGGATAAAAGTGTCAGCTAAATGCAATGTAATGTAATGTAATAAGTTTTAAGAGTAATAATAACCTTTTATATAATTTTGTTTAGCATCTGCTGTATCTATTTTATGCTGGGTGTAGAAAAACACCACGGAGCATTCAGGGACAGTACGGTAAATATATTAATAATGCTGGGTGACGAAAAACACCATGGTGCGTTCAGAGACAGTACGGTAAATATATTAATAATGCTGGGTGAAGAAAACACCATGGTGCGTTCAGGGACAGTACGGTAAATATATTAATAATGCTGGGTGAAGAAAACACCATGGTGCGTTCAGGAACAGTATGGTAAATATATTAATAATGCTGGGTGAAGAAAACACCATGGTGCGTTCAGGGACAGTACGGTATAATGATTGTATATAAAGTACCAGAAGCTGCAGACATCAGGTTGGTTTCTGCCATCTCACATCAGCTGCGTACAAAACACCAGAGGAATATTTGATATTAATACATATTAATACGTGATATAAGAGAATATAATATAATATAAAATGTCTTAATGTCAGTGAAACAAACGCTCACCTTCCTGCAGCTCAGTGTGCTGAAGGTAAGCTCCAGAGAAGATTATCAAACACTCTGTCCTGAAAACACACACACAGTATATTAAATATAAATTATATTAAATATAAAGTACATTAAATATAAAGTATGTTATATATAAAGTACATTAAATATAAAGTATACTATATATAAAGTACATCAAATCTATTTTCCAGAGTGTGACAGACGGGCAGAAAGCAGGAAGCTGCAGCAGAGAAAAGAGGAAGTGAAAGTGAGGCTGTTTTATGACACGGGAGGAACAGGCGGGTGGAGTTAACCTCCTCTAAGTTAAAGACACACCAACACAATAAATACTGATTATTTATACTCATGATTATTTGAAGTCTCTGGGCGTTGTTCAGCAGGAAGCTGAAAACGGCCCTGCTGATGGTCAGGTGGATATATCAAAATATATCAATCAGCCATCGATCATATATCAAGTCAAATTATAGCAAGTCAAATGATGAGGAACAAGTTAATTTCGATTAAAAAATAAAGTCACATTTTGAGAAAAACCTATAAAAAAATAATAAACTAACCAAAGGAATTGAAATCGATGAAGCAGATTCACACTTCCAGTATTACAATACTATTATATTTACATATAGACAAAAGTATTGGGCCACCTGCACATTACACCCACAGGAGCTTTTATGACATCCCATTCTAGATTCTTAGGCATTCATGTGAATGCCCTTTGCAGCTTTGACAGCTTCCACTCTTCTGGGAAGGCGTTCTAAAAGATATTGGCGTGTCTCTGTGTGACAGCCATGGGTTGGAGTTCAATGGGTTCAGGTCAAGTTCTTCCACCAAACTCATCCACCAGGCCTTCATGGACCTGCTTTGTGAGACTCAGTCATGCTGGAAGAAAAAGGTTCTTCTTCCCCAAACTGTTTCCACAAAGTAGGAAACATAGAATTGTCCAAAATGAATTGGTAAGATGAAGCATGAAGAATAACTTCACTGGAGCTAAGGGGCCGAGGCCAACCCCAGAAAAACAACCATAGCATTATCCCTCCTCCACCAAATGTTACAGTTGTCACAATGCAGTCAGGCAGGTAACGTTCTCCTGGCATTCAACAAACCCAGACTCATCAGACTGATAGAGAAGCATGATTGGTCCACAGAACATGTTTCCTCTGCTCCAGAGTCCAGAGGCGGCTTTACACCCCTCCATCCGACGCTTGGCATTGTGCTCGGTGATGTAAGGCTTGCATTTTGCAACAATACCACTTACAGTTGATCGTGGAATATCTAGGAGAGAAAAAGAAGAAATGAACTGACATCCTGTTTCAGAACCAATCTTCAGAACGAGCCTGTCTTTCAGAGATGTTTGTAAAGGCAGACTGCATGGTGTTTTATTTGATACACCTGTGGCAATGGGACTAAATTCAATGATTCAGAGGGGTGTCCCAATACATGTGTCTATATAGTGTATATATATAAAATAATAAAGTGCTACAACACTGTCATCCTGCTGGTAATCCAACATTTTTAAAAGTAATCCAATTACTAATTATGTACGGGAATACTGTCACCTTATTATGTATACTGATTGTTCTGGAGCATAGAAACAATTAATGTGTGTGTGTGTGTGTGGTGTGTGTGTGTGTGTGTGTGTGTGTGTGTGTGTGTGTGTGTGTGTGTGTGTGTGTGTGTGTGTGTGTGTGTGTGTGTGTGTGTGTGTGTGTGTGTGTGTGTGTGTGTGTGTGTGTGTGTGTGTGTGTGTGTGTGTGTGTGTGTGTGTGTGTGTTGATCGTGCTTGGTGGGTGCTCCATCCTCCCATAGGTCAGGGTGTGTTCAGGGTTTGAGGAAATGTCTGTGTGCAGAGGAAGAGGAGTCTTCCTGCAACCAAGGACCGTGTGTGTGTGTGTGTGTGTGTGTGTGTGTGTGTGTGTGTGTGTGTGTGTGTGTGTGTGTGTGTGTGTGTGTGTGTGTGTGTGTGTGTGTGTGTGTGTGTGTGTGTGTGTGTGTGTGTGTGTGTGTGTGTGTGTGTGTGTGTGTGTGTGTGTGTGTGTGTGTGTGTGTGTGTGTGTGTGTGTGTGTGTGTGTGGGAGCAGTGGGTAGCTATTGCACAGCGTCCGATAAGCAATGGGAGTGAGGGGTGGGGGGTGTCCGGTGCCTTGCTCAAGGGCACAAGGGCAGGGCCCAGGAGGTGAACTGGGACCTCACCAAGTAGCAGTCCACACTCCATATTTTAGGTCTGTCCGGGGGCTTGAACCGTGGACCCTACGGCTCACAGCCCAAGCCCCTACGGACTGAGACCCTATTCCTGTTCTTTTTCTACAGGTATATCCCTGTTCTTCTTCTACAGGTTATTCCTGTTCTTCTTCTACAGGTTATTCCTGTTCTTCTTCTACAGGTTATTCCTGTTCTTCTTCTACAGGTATATCCCTGTTCTTCTTCTACAGGTTATTCCTGTTCTTCTTCTACAGGTTATTCCTGTTCTTCTTCTACAGGTTATTCCTGTTCTTCTTCTACAGGTTTATTCCTGTTCTTCTTCACCGGTTATTCCTGTGCAGCGCAGTTATGGCTCTGGTGTTTGGAGAATGCCGGTGTGTTGAATAGCAGGAAGTGACTCTCTGCTTCCTGTCCAATAGGAGCACTTCCCTGCTGGTCTGGAGCTGCAGAAACATGGACGCTCTGATGCTGCTGCTGGTCCTTCTCGCCTCCCGCTGTAAGTACATCAACTAAAAATATTTTATTCTGAGAGAAGACAGATTCAGCAGATATCTGTGAAGGAGAGAAACCCTCACTCACTGCTGCTTGTGTGTACAGATGTATCCCAAAGTTAGCAGCACGTAATGCATCAGGAGCATATTCAAACATTACATGTCAGAAAACTTTAATATAACTAATATTGGGGGGTCTTCATGGTGATATCAGGAACAGCTAAAGACTCTTCATCATAGGATGTTAAATGATTATGAACATGTTATACAGCATTTTAAATTATGTACCGAAGATAAAATACTAAGACTTCTCAGTTATTCTGAAATCTGCTTTTATTTGTTTATCATTTAAAATCATCGAAGTTTCTCTTTTTCTCGATACACTTTTTCTCAAACAGGAGAATCTGGGACATGTTAGGGGGTACAATCTATACCTAAAATATAATAAGATCAAAACACTTATTTCTGACGTCGGCTGATAAACTCTTTAGTGTTTGTTTAAACTAATGTTGGTCTTTATGAAAAGTAATATCTGTATACTGGTAACTAGATGGAGAAGAGATACACAATATATAAAGGATAGTCAAATTAAAATAAAATAATAGTATATTATTTTATAAAAAATAATTAAAAGGGAAAAAAAATAATAATAATAAATAAATAATTGATCATTATAATGTATTTATTAATAATATCAATAATAATTAGACCCGGATGATTGCATCACTATTATAATAAATAATATCATGTATATATACTGCAGAATATTAACTTATATTAACTATATATAATATATATATTTATTATATACCTTTTTCTGAATAAACCTTGTTAGTTGTCTGCTGAGCAGTTCATTCTAATATCTTACAGTTATTATTAAAGTGTATCTGAATGATTTAAAATGTGTTCAGAGAGAGTGTGTGACAGAGTCCACCTCACACCTGCGTCAACAGGAAGTGTGTTAATGAGCGGAGAGTCCAGCACTTCCTGTTCATTGTTTCTGCTGTCCGTCAGACAGGAAGTACGACAGCAGAGCACTTCCTGTCAGAGGCTCAGCCAACATCTTCACCCAAACGTCTCTCGACTCTCTGAGAGGCTGAGACACACTTTAAACACTGAGTGATAACAACAACAACAACAACAACACCAACAACAACAACAACAACAATACTGATAGCAATAGTGGCAGTGGCTCAGTCTGGGACTTGGTCTTGGAACGTAGAGTCGCCTGTTCACGTCCTGATCAGACCAAAACAAATATATGGCACCTGACCTCAAAATGTGTGTGTGTGTGTGTGTGTGTGTGTGTGTGTGTGTGTGTGTGTGTGTGTGTGTGTGTGTGTGTGTGTGTGTGTGTGTGTGTGTGTGTGTGTGTGTGTGTGTGTGTGTGTGTGTGTGTGTGTGTGTGTGTGTGTGTGTGTGTGTGTGTGTGTGTGTGTGTGTGTGTGTGTGTGTGTGTGTGTGTGTGTGTGTGTGTGTGTGTGTGTGTGTGTGTGTGTGTGGTGATGTTACAGTGAAGTTAGTAATACTATAGAGTTATATGTAGTATCACTATAGTGAAGTTAATAATACTATAGAGTTATATGTAGTATCACTATAGTGTTTCCTGTAGTATTTCTATGGTTTTTCGGAACACAATATAGAAAATTACTATAGTAATACTATAGAGTTGGCTATGGTGATCTTATAGTATATCTATAGTTAATTAGCTTTAATAATGATGTAGTCATCCCTATAGTAAGTATTGTAACAACAAATAAAAGTTAACAAGTAGAGCAGTTTCAATTTGAAAGACAGGGACTTTATTAACAAAATATAATACTTTGTTCACAGAATATGAATACGAATAACTTAAATGTAAAAAATGACAAGAACAATTTCAGGCCCGAAACAGAAATGGTTGGGCAATGAAATTAAGGTGTGAAAAAGTGTCCCAACCCCTATATATATTTCACATTCATATACTTACAACCCATGCCTCTCTACCAAGTCAGAGATGCAAACTTTTTCATCAAATATTTCTGGAGTTTTCTTCTTAAGTAGATCAGTTAGGCCATTCAGAAGAACTGGTTCTTGTGTAGGCTGAACAAAACAATAAGATAAGCACAGCACAAAGTCAAGTTCTGGCCTGTGTGATTTTTTGAAACACAATTTAACAAACATGATACATGTATACCTGAGTTTGACAGACTTCTCTTAGGACAGGCTGAAGATCCGGTGCTTCAGAAAAAAGCACTTGGAATCTGTCAAAGTTACTGATGTTCTCACTTATATCAATATCTATAAACTCTAAAGTCTGTGTTGTATTTTAAAATCCTATCAAGGAAAAATCCAAATTCACCTGTTACTTCCAGGAGATGGTTTGTGCTTTGGACACTGTAGATTTTTCTTTTAATTTCCTTTCCATTCTTAAATGAAATTGCAAGGACTTTAACAGATTCCTGCTGCTCATTCCCGCTTCCTGTAATTATAAGAAAAAGACAAATTCCTCCTGATGTTGACTAATCATATTATGCCAGATTAAATGAAATGCCATCATCTATCATCTTCTAGTTAAACCCATTAATACACACCTTATATAAGTTATATGCAGTATGGTAATTTTGAGTTCATTCACCCATAAAGACAACTTCTAGAGAAGCACAGGGGAGATTCTGCTCAGCCTCCAGTGGGGCTTTCTCCTGGAGGCTGGGTATTTCTTTATATTTTGTATTTGTATTAAAAAACATCTCTCCGCTGTTGTCAGTGAGTATTTTACAAAGACTGAAACAGCGCCCCTCTTAATTAATGTGTGATGAAAATTGCATGCTACACTCAATGTATACTACACTCGCAGTGCGCTGTGTCAGGGACATGTTAAGGAAAGCCCGCCGGCCCTTCCCACTGACCAATCAAATCATCGGAAGGGAAGGCCTGACGGTGCCATGCGTGACGCTCATGGATGTATAATAAGAACTGAGCATAGAGCATGCGCAGTTGAGTTGCCCCCGAGCTCCCACTCTCAGATGCGCGTTCATAATGATGAGGAAAATAATAAATATATGACGGATGGAATATTAAATATAGAACAGATTATATTAATGTAAAATGTACAATGTGATTGTATTCCATGAGAAACTATGGAGCAGAGAGTTCTCTGCCAGCCAGAGGTAATTTGATGTACAGAGTTATTGCAGTGGGCAGGAAAAAAACACCTTGCATTTGGCTGCTACAGTGTCAGTGATGTTTGTGTGTACTGCTGTGTCCCTTCACAGCACGAGGCTCTTCATCAGGATTTGAATACTGTACATCTTTCATGACCTCAAACTGATTTCAACCCTAACAAACTGAACTCATGAGGTTTACAGAGTCGGAGACACATCCTCTGAACTCTCCATGTGATCAACATGTCGGGGGTGTGACGGAGTCTGTCTGGAGACTAAGCCTCTGGTGAACAGAGCATATTTCAGATCAGAGTCGTTCTCTACATATTTCAGTGGTTACTGACATTTCATACAACAACTTTATCCTTGTTTTTCAGACACATCTTCTGCGTCCACCATCTTTTATTCCTACACACATGAACCCTCAAGCACCGGCTACACCGCTAAGAGTCCCTCCATCACCGTCACTGAAGAGCGACTATCTGAAGAAGGAGGAACCCACTCGACAACTGAACAGGTCACCGCCTCAGACGTCCACAGCTTAATAACTGACGGAGAATCAATATTTGGGGACCATGTCTCCAAACCAGAAACAGGGGTGACGGTTACAGCAGACTCCAGTCCTAATACATCAGCTTCAACATCTGTTCCAACATCTGTAGACGACAAATCTAAACCAGAAACAGGGACGACGGTTACAGCAGACTCCAGTCCTAATACATCAGCTTCAACATCTGTTCCAACATCTGTAGACGACAAATCTAAACCAGAAACAGGGACGACGGTTACAGTAGACTCCAGTCCTAATACATCAGCTTCAACATATGTTCCAACATCTGTAGACGAGAAATCTAAACCAGAAACAGGGACGACGGTTACAGCAGACTCCAGTCCTAATACATCAGCTTCAACATCTGTTCCAACATCTGTAGACGACAAATCTAAACCAGAAACAGGGACGACGGTTACAGCAGACTCCAGTCCTAATACATCAGCTTCAACATCTGTTCCAACATCTGTAGACGACAAATCTAAACCAGAAACAGGGACGACGGTTACAGTAGACTCCAGTCCTAATACATCAGCTTCAACATATGTTCCAACATCTGTAGACGAGAAATCTAAACCAGAAACAGGGACGACGGTTACAGCAGACTCCAGTCCTAATACATCAGCTTCAACATCTGTTCCAACATCTGTAGACGACAAATCTAAACCAGAAACAGGGATGACGGTTACAGCAGACTCCAGTCCTAATACATCAGCTTCAACATCTGTTCCAACATCTGTAGACGATAAACCTAAACCAGAAACAGGGACGACGGTTACAGCAGACTCCAGTCCTAATACATCAGCTTCAACATCTGTTCCAACATCTGTAGACGACAAATCTAAACCAGAAACAGGGATGACGGTTACAGCAGACTCCAGTCCTAATACATCAGCTTCAACATCTGTTCCAACATCTGTAGACGACAAATCTAAACCAGAAACAGGGATGACGGTTACAGCAGACTCCAGTCCTAATACATCAGCTTCAACATCTGTTCCAACATCTGTAGACGACAAATCTAAGCCAGAAACAGGGACGACGGTTACAGCAGACTCCAGTCCTAATACATCAGCTTCAACATCTGTTCCAACATCTGTAGACGACAAATCTAAACCAGAAACAGGGACGACGGTTACAGTAGACTCCAGTCCTAATACATCAGCTTCAACATCTGTTCCAACATCTGTAGACGACAAATCTAAACCAGAAACAGGGACGACGGTTACAGTAGACTCCAGTCCTAATACATCAGCTTCAACATCTGTTCCAACATCTGTAGACGACAAATCTAAACCAGAAACAGGGATGACGGTTACAGCAGACTCCAGTCCTAATACATCAGCTTCAACATCTGTTCCAACATCTGTAGACGACAAATCTAAACCAGAAACAGGGATGACGGTTACAGCAGACTCCAGTCCTAATACATCAGCTTCAACATCTGTTCCAACATCTGTAGACGACAAATCTAAACCAGAAACAGGGACGACGGTTACAGCAGACTCCAGTCCTAATACATCAGCTTCAACATCTGTTCCAACATCTGTAGACGACAAATCTAAACCAGAAACAGGGACGACGGTTACAGCAGACTCCAGTCCTAATACATCAGCTTCAACATCTGTTCCAACATCTATAGACGACAAATCTCAACCAGAAACAGGGACGACGGTTACAGCAGACTCTAGTCCTGATGCCTCAGCTTCAGGCACAGATCCTTCAGTTCTAAACAGCACCCGCATTCCCTCATCAAGTCCGGCTGAGTTTGAGACAGATGTATGGCAGAGTTCATCAGCTAGAAATCTTCTTCAGCTTTGGACAGAAGCAGAGACTTTATCGGAGAACCAAGAACTTTCAACCTTGAACACCGTCCCTGACTGCAATGATCCTGAATCTGAAGCTGCAGCTGTGACTCTGGTTCCCTCCACAGGTTCCTCCACAGGTCTCTCCACAGGTCCCTCCACAGGTCCCTCCACAGGTCCCTCCACAGGTTCCTCCACAGGTCCCTCCACAGGTCCCTCCACAGGTCCCTCCACAGGTCCCTCCACAGGTTCCTCATCAGGTTCCTCCACAGGTCTCTCCACAGGTCCCTTAACAGGTTCCTCCACAGGTTCCTCCACAGGTTCCTCCACAGGTCCCTCCACAGGTCCCTTCACAGGTTCCTCATCAGGTTCCTCCACTGGTCTCTTCACAGGTTCCTCCACAGGTTCCTCCACAGGTTCCTCTAAAGGTTCCTCATCAGGTTCCTCCACAGGTTCCTCTAAAGGTTCCTCATCAGATTCCTCCACAGGTTCCTCCAGAACCTCCAGAGACTCTGACACAACTGATTCTCTGGGCACCTCCAACGTTACCTCTGGAGGCATCCCCGATGTTACCGTAACCTCCAAGGTCACTTCGGATGTTATTTTTGCTTCATCTGCGGTTTCTATCACTGAATCAAACAAACTCTATGCAACACATTCAACACCACCTGCATCCTCCGCTGCCACGCCTCTTCCAAAGACAGCTTGCGTACCAACGTCCGTCATGGAGACGCTTCCACCATCCACCCCTCAAACTCTGTCCATTTCCAAAACTTCTCTTGGTGTTCCTCTGTCGCAGTCGACAATCTCTACCATTCACCTGAAAATCTCAGTAAGCACCGACACTGAAGGCGCTCTTCCTACATCCCGGGGGGGGATCACCACCACAAGTCCATTAACCACTGCCAAACCCGCTGCCAGACCAGTAACCACCAGGAAACCCACTAACTCACCTGTAACAACCACCTATCCCATTACCACACCTGTAACCACCAACAAACCCACTACCACACCTGTGACCACCACCTCTCCCATTACCACACCTGTAACCGACACCTATCCCACAACCACACCTGTAACCACTACCAAACCCACCACCAAACTTGTAATTGCCACCAAACCCACTAACAGACCTGTAACTGCCACCAAACCCACTACCACACCTGTAAATGCCACCAAACCCACTACCACACCTGTGACCACCACCTATCCCACTTCTACACCTGTAACCACCACCAAACCGACTACCATACCTGTGACCACCACCAAACCAACAGCCACACCTGTAACCACCAACACACCCATAACCACACCTGCAACCACCACCAAACCAACAGCAACACATGTAACAGCCACCAAACCCACTACCACATCTGTTACAACCACCAAATCCACTACCACACCTGCAACCACCAACAAACTGACAGCCACACCTATAAGCACCACAAAAACCACCACCACACCTGTAACCACCGCCAAACCCACTACCAGTCCAGTAACCACTGCCAAACCCGCTACCAGACCAGTAACCACCAGGAAACCCACTAACTCACCTGTAACAACCACCTATCCCATTACCACACCTGTAACCCCCAACAAACCCACTACCACACCTGGGACCACCACCTATCCCACAACCACACCTGTAATCACTACCAAACCCACCACCACACTTGTAACTGCCACCAAACCCACTAACAGACCTGTAACTGCCACCAAGCCCACTACCACACCTGTGACCACCACCTATCCCACTTCCACACCTGTAACCACCACCAAACCGACTACCATACCTGTGACCATCACCAAACCAACAGCCACACCTGTAACCACCAACACACCCATAACCACACCTGCAACCACCACCAAACCAACAGCCACACATGTAACCGCCACCAAATCCACTACTACACCTGTAACCACCACCAAACTGACAGCCACACCTATAAGCACCACAAAAACCACCACCACACCTGTTACCACTGCCAAACCCACTACCACACCTGTGACCACCACCAAACCAACTACCAAACCTATGCCAACCACCACCAAACCAACAGCCACACCTATAACCACCAATACACCCATAACCACACCTGCAACCACCACCAAACCAACAGCCACACCTGTAACCACCATCAAACCCACTACCACACCAGTAACCACCACCAAATCCAGTACCACACCTGTGACCACCACCAAACCAACACCCACATCTATAAGCACCACCAAACGCACCACCAAACCCACCACCACACCTGTAACCACCATCAAACCCACCACCACGCCAGTAACCACCACCAAACCCACTACCACAACAGTCACATCCATGACACAACCCAGCACCAGTTCAGCGATTGCAGGTCCAACCAGAGCTACCACAGCTTCTCCTCCGACTGCGACCACAGCTGTAAGTACTCAGGCTGCTCTCTTACGCTGCTTAGAGGGGAAAGGGTCAGTGTATGTTTTGGTCATTGGATTTTCTTTTCACAAATGGATATTCAAAAAAAAAAAACGACTGGATATTTCATTTTCGTTTTCAAATTGAAAAACCAAAATTGAAATACAAGGCGTTTTTCTTTATCATGGTCAAAAATGGATTTACTAAACTTAAAAAACGGGATGATTTTCATTTTCTACTTCTCAAAACAAAAAATAAAATCACTAGAAAACAGAAACAAAAAAAAAACCCGTTTTTTCATAATTATGCTATCGGAAGTTGTCTTTCAAAATAAGAGCGCAGATGAAGACGGTCAATCCGTGTATCTACGCTCCATTTGTTTTCACAACGAAAACAGCCAAGACACACATTGAGCCGAGAAAATGAATGTTATTGAGGGCTGGAAATATAATAGGCCTGTGTCTAAAATGGACAACATTGTTAGGAGATTTCAACTATACAGCGATTCTGCACTGCGGTCACTCAGCCGTCTCTCGAGTTTGTTATAATTTGTTCTGCCAATAGTTATTCGTGAGATCAATCCTGTTGGACTCAGTAGCCTACTAGTGAAACTACTCCCACAACAAGTACTATGAAGTACTTATTGTGTACTTTTTGAGTAATCCTCTGTCAATGTCCCCTCCTGAGAACAAGAATGCATGTTTCTCTGCTATTTTGAATCAATCAGCGTTAAAACACCTTTCTTCATGAGACTGATATTGTTGGACGGAGTATTTTAAGAGGATGGTAGACATGATATCAGCAATACCTCCAGTCAGTAGTCCAGCAGCAGCATTTTTACTCCTTTGAAAGTCTTGCCCGCTATTTAAATTGACTTTGATTGAAGTTAATAACAATATTGATATTATATAGATATATAGATATAGCATATTTGATGCAGTCTTTCTGAACACTTTTAAAATAAAATACTGCAAATTAAGAATATCTGTAATAGTGCCTTATACCTCTATGGCATGACTTGTTATCTTGGGAGGAAAAATAATGTTTCACCATGTGTTTTAGGAGCTTAGGGGTCATCGATATTATATCAATTATAAAATGTGACCCCCCCACACCCCTCAACCAGGGGTTGGTTTGTTGCCTCAGGGCAACAATGATATAATACGAGAATATTGAAACACCAAGGATTTCTACAATTCAGAGGAAATAGAAAAAAACAACTCTATATTAATTCAAAAGGTTTTCTTTGTGTGTGTGTGTGTGTGTGTGTGTGTGTGTGTGTGTGTGTGTGTGTGTGTGTGTGTGTGTGTGTGTGTGTGTGTGTGTGTGTGTGTGTGTGTGTGTGTGTGTGTGTGTGTGTGTGTGTGTGTGTGTGTGTGTGTGTGTGTGTGTGTGTGTGTGTGTGTGTGTGTGTGTGTGTGTGTGTGTGTGTGTGTGTGTGTGTGTGTGTGTGTGTGTGTGTGTGTGTGTTTCTGTACTTCCTCTAAGAAGAAAGGAGAGTAACAGAAGATCTCTGTGGCTTCAGGCTTGATCGCTGTTCAAATGACAGCGTTGGTTTCCCCAAAAGTGGGCGGGGCTGTAAAGTGACATAGATTTTACTCTCATCTATTATTCAAAACCATTCTATTTATTCTAACGTAAATTACATGCCAGTGTTTTATCTTTTTATTTATTTGTTTCTATTTTAAATCGTATAATGTCGAACTTTTTTTGCCGTCTGTGAGAAAAATAAATGGGGCTTAGAGCCTCAAAATACTGACATCTGTATTTTTGAAAATCTTTTTTTCATTCTAATTTGTTATTCTTTTCTAAATAACACACTGTTATTTACTCAACAATAACACACAATCATCCTTGTTTTTATTTATTTGTTTAATTCTATAATCTTGGGCTTTTTAGCCGTAAACAAAGTCACCGGAAACAGACGTAGGCCTATAAGGGACATTTCGAGCAATAAACACCACAAACCCACTGAACAGATTACCCAAGATCCTCAGCTTCAAGCTCGTTGATTGGATGTTTTAGCCGCAATGCATGTTGGGATATGGTGTTTATGCGATATGAAATCCGAAAAAAAAAAAAAAATTAAAAATACTTTATTCCGAGTGTTCTTGCTGTTCTCTTTGAAAGTCATCACATAACGGCATTGTAATACACGGTTCGGCTGCATTAAATATTACATATCTGCCGTAGTTCTTTATTTAGAGCCCTGATGAGAAGACTTCTAGACCAACACGAGAACTGCCGCCAACACTGAATATGTGACGTGGATCATAAATGTATCAGCAATTAAACTACATCTTACATTTCTTTTCACAAAATACGTCTCCTTGCAGTGTCAACACTAATTGGGCTGACTTTTTTTTGTAGTTTTTAAAGATATCACTGATTTTCTTTCAATATAAGAATGTAAATACTGAGATGAGAGAATAGTCAGGGGATTTGGGTGATGGGAGACACATCTATGGAATCACAATTTCAATAGCTTACCATTAAATGACGGATATGCCTTTATGTCTGTGATGTTTTACAAATCAGATATTAATGTGTAGAAGTAAAACATGAGAAATAGTATAGCAATATCCTGTACAATTATGGAAAAACATGAATAAAACTTCAGCATCTTCAGATGTTGTACATACATAAGTGTCCTACACTAATAATACAAAGTTATTATTAGTATGCTAAGTGTACCTTGTGTGCACCGCCTAGTGGTTAAAGCACGTTATTGAATTATTTGTGTTTTTGTTGAATAATGTTATTTGATGAAAACAATATTAAGAGTACATACTTTCATAGGGGGAAGTAGAAGGTCAATGATAGAAATATAGAATATAAAAAATCAAGAAGATACTGTAAGTGATCTCTACAATAAAATAGTTTAGTGCAAGATGTACAAAGATATTACTATGAGGATGTGCAAAACAGAACAACAAATTAACCTTTATTTAAACATTAAATAATACTTTAGATTAAGGTCTTCTTTCAAAAAAAAAAAAGCTTTAGGGGTATCTATCTACAGATAAATATTAAGCCTGACAAAGTCCTTAACATCTAATATATTGCTTTCCTGTAATTTTAACTATGTTGAAGCACTTATGTTAACTGATATTATACATTACATTACATTGCATTTAGCTGACGCTTTTATCCAAAGCGACTTACAATAAGTTCATTTGACCAGGAAGACATAACCTTGAAGAAAACAGAATCATATAAGTACATCAGGTTTCATAGAGCCAAACATTTCAAGTGCTACTCAACTGGCTGTAGATAAGCCAGACCTTTATTAGTATATAAGTGCTTTGTTAGCAGTTCTTTGTTAGTAATTATATCGCTGGAAGTGGAGTCGAAAGAGATGAGTTTTCAGTCTGCGCCGGAAGATGTGCAGGCTTTCTGCTGTCCTGATGTCAATGGGGAGCTCATTCCACCATTTTGGAGCCAGGATAGCAAACCCACGTGTTTTTGCTGATGGGAACGTGGGTCCCCCTCGCAGCGAGGGTGCAGCGAGTCGTTTGGCTGATGCAGAGCGTAGTGCATGCACTGGGGTGTACGGTTTAACCATGTCCTGGATGTAGGAAGGGCCAGATCCATTCGCAGCATGGTACGCAAGTACCAGTGTCTTGAAGTGGATTCTAGCAGTTACTGGAAGCCAGTGAAGTGAGCGGGGGAGCAGAGTGGTGTGGGAAAATGTAGGAAGGTTGAAGACCAGACGAGCCGCTGCATTCTGGATGAGCTGCAGAGGTCGGGTGGCACATGCAGGTAGACCAGCCAGGAGGGAGTTGCAGTAGTCTAGGCGTGAGATGACGAGAGTCTGGACCAGAACCTGCGTCGCTTTCTGGGTCAGCTGGGGACGCATCCTCCTGATGTTGTAAAGCGTGTATCTGCAGCAACGGGTTGTAGCAGCGATGTTTGCAGATCACACCCAGATTCTTTGCAGTCTGAGTAGGGGAAACAACAGAGGTGCCGATGTTGATTGTCAGGTCAAGAGTGGGACAATCTTTTCCTGGAAGGAAAAGCAGTTCAGTTTTGTCAAGGTTGAGCTTGAGGTGATGAGCAGACATCCACTGAGAGATGTCAGCTAGACAAGCAGAGATGCGTGCGACGACCTGGGTCTCTGAGCGGGGAAAGGACAGGATTCATTGGGTGTCGTCAGCGTAGCAGTGGTATGAAAGACCATGCGGGCTAATGACTGATCCGAGCGAGTTTGTGTACAGGGAGAAGAGGAGGGGACCAAGAACATAGCCCTGAGGGACCCCTGTAGTTAATTGGCAAGGGTCGGACTCGGACCCTCTCCAAGTGAACCTGTAGGTGCGGTCTTTGAGGTATGAGGTGAGGAGGGAAAGTGCAGAGCCTGAAGGAGGATCTGATGGTTCACCGTGTCGAATGCAGCAGACAGGTCCAACAGGATGATGACAGAGGAGAGGGATGCTGCTTTAGCCGTGTGCAGTTCCTCAGAGACAGCAAGGAGGGCAGTTTCTGTGGAGTGGCCTGCCTTGAAACCAGACTGATGCGGATCCAGAAGGTTGTTCTGATGGAGATAACAGGAAAGTTGTCTAAAGACAGCGCGTTCAAGTGTTTTAGACAGGAACGGGAGGAGAGAGACAGGCCTGTAGTTTATAACATCAGACGGGTCGAGAGTGGGTTTCTTCAGGAGAGGGTTTACTCTTGCCTCCTTGAGACTGTTTGGAAAGTGACCAGAAGTTAGAGAAGTGTTGATGAAATAAGTGAGAAACGGTAGAATATCAGGAGCGATAGTCTGAAGGAGGTTTGAAGGGATAGGGTCCAGAGGACAGGTGGTAGGGCGGGCAGAGGTAATGAGGGTAAGAACCTCACTTGGAGAGAGAGGGGAAATGGAGGTCAGTGTGTGGATGAAAGGAGGGTCTGGTGACCCAGCGGTGAGTAAAGGTGAGTCAGAAAAAGAAGAGCGAATATCGTCAACCTTTTTTTCAAAGTGGTTAACAAAGTCGCTTGACAGAAGTGAGGAGGGGGGGGGGCTTTAGGGGGGTCCAAGAGGGTGGAGAAGATGGAAAATAGTTTTTTAGGATTGGAATAGGAAGATTGGATCTTATCTTGAAAGAAAGTGCTTTTTGCCTGAGAGATGGAAGCAGAGAAAGAGAAGAGGAGAGCCTGATAGGTTAGGAGCTCGTCATGGTGTTTGGATTTCCACTGTTTCCGCTCTGCTGCCCGAAGGACGGTTCTATTAGCACGCAGTGCGTCATTTAGCCAAGGAGCAGGATGGGACTGACGAGCCTGCCGAGATGTGAGAAGACAGAGAGAGTCCAGAGAGGAGGAGAGAGTAGAGAGGAGAGTTATACATATGAATTATACTCTTATGTATGTAGATAGAATAAGAAATGTGCAGAATATGACAGTTTAATGGTGGAGGTACACACATATTGATAGATGTCTTGTAATGCACTGTTGAGGAATCTGTGACCCAAGTTTTTCATTCATTGCATAACTACACCGTAGTTGTGTATATGATATGTCAATAAACCTTTGAAAATCTTGACATCTTGAAAGGGATGTGCAAAATAGCCATAATATACAATGTGTAATGAACTATTAGTAGAAAATAACGAGTAATGAATATACTTTATAGAGATCTGCAGATACATGTTGAGTCTTCTCACCAACTATCAAATATCTCTCCTGATTGTTGGCACTTGACAATCACCTTCCCTGAATGTTACTCAGGTGTAACTAAAGTCTGATTTAAGGGTTGTTTATATTTCACATCATTAATCACAATCTGCAAAGTAACTCAAATAAATGTAGTGGAGTAAAAATACCAGGTTAACCTCTGAATTGTAGTGGAGTAGAATTACAAAGTAGCAATGAGCTGTCATGTGGGTAAATATTAATGCTGCGCATTATGGACACAAGCGATTTTCACTCATTTGTTAATTATATGTTTTACATTTGATAACACTAATGTGTTTCCTATCGCCTAAACCTCCAGGGCTGTACACAGTTTAATACTGTCAACTTCTAATTTTGGGGAAAACAAAACGTCTTTTAAAACTAAAATTCCCAGTAGAGACGTGCTATAGAGAACATGTTGCGAAACACAATAGCCAGCATGTGTAGTTCTGGGGGGGCATTCGAGTCCAGTTTTGAATAGTCTTCCGTGGTTTCGTTAACCCTAACCCTAACACCACATTTGGCGTCACAGAGATCTTCTGTTACTGTCCTTTCTTCTCAGAGGAAGTACAGAAACATGTAACTCTGGATTTGTTTTAATGTTTGAGGTGCAATAAACGACACAGCAGCTTTTTGGCATGTTAAAAGTATTATTTTCTGCCTCGCTCATGAGAGTAACAGCTGGCGAAATTACAGCCTCGCGTACTGATTTCAAATGTGTGCTCGAAAATGATATTTATAAATGATTATTATCATTTTTATAAGCAAGACAATACATGGCAAATATTTGTAGAAAATAAACGTGTTTGAGATACGTTCATAAGAAAAGTAACGTGGGAGAAAATAAGTTTCTCGCTAAACATAATTAAGAATGCAGTTTAGTTCTGTGGGAACGTAATTTTTAGGAGACAGGGTTGCGGGAGGGGACATTGACAGAGGATTACTCAAAAAGACAGTAAGTACAGTAAGTACTTCATAGTACTTGTTGTGGGAGTAGTTTCACTAGTAGGCTACTGAGTCCAACAGGATCGATCTCACGAATAACTATTGGCAGAAAAAAAAATAACAAACTCGAGAGACGGCTGAGTGACCGCAGTGCAGAATCGCTGTATAGTTGAAATCTCCTAACAATGTTGTCCATTTTAGACACAGGCCTATTATATTTCCAGCCCTCAATAACATTCATTATCTGGACTCAATATGTGTCTTGGCTGTTTTCTTTGTGAAAACAAATGGACCGTAGATCCACGGATTGACCGTCCTCATCTGTGCTCTTATTTTGAAAGACAACTTCCGGTAGCAGAATATGAAAAAACGGGGGGTTTTTTTGTTTCTTTTTTCTATTGATTTTCTTTTTTGTTTTGAGAAGTAGAAAATGAAAATCATACCGTTTTTTAAGTTTAGTAAATCCATTTTTGACCATGATAAAGAAAAACGCCTTGTATTTCAATTTTGGTTTTTCAATTTGAAAACGAAAATCAAATATCCAGTCGTTTATTGTTTTTGAATATCCATTTGTGAAAAGAAAATCCAATGACCAAAACATACACTGACCGGAAAGGCATTAAAACCATTTTAAAAACAGAAATGTTAATGGATATAACTCAATGGCAGCTCTGTACGCATATAAGCTGTTAGCTGTTCCTTAATTGGCTATGAAATGTTCAATCATCTATGAGGAAACAAACTCAGAAGAGCAAGAATCCTGCAGAGACATTAGCTTCAGTTAAGACTAACCTTTTTAATTGTGGCTACTAGAATGACCGACAGTTCAATTTGTTTACTCAAGCGTCAAATTGTGTGACAATCAGCGGTGAGGATCTCAGCCTGCCATCACTGACGTTGAATCAGAAAACCAAAACATCAGCCGTTAGCTGTTAGCCCTCAGAGCACACAGCTCCTCATATCTGTTCAGAAACTGGACAAAAGTTATACATGAACAAACCACAGACTTTCTGTGGCATGGCGAATACAGTCGCTGGTTTATTGATGTCTGTGTGGCGTTGTTGTGAGTTTGGACGGAGCAGCTACAACATTAGCTTAGCCTGATAGATCCAATCTCCATTCAGAAAAACAAGCATTTTAAAAGTGTTTACTCTGCCGTCTTGTACGGTCTTGCACACTTATTTTGGCATCATTTTGAAACGTGTATTACAATTAAATCACGGTAAAATGTGTTCATTTTGATGTAGTTGGTATCTACCATAGTATTTTCATGGATATAAGCCCCGCCCCCTGACCAGTGTGTCTTGTTTGAATAACGCGACTAAACACAGCTGACAGCCGCGGTGAAACTTGAGCGATTAGAGCGATGCTAATGGTGTGAACGCATCATTAGTGTTCGTCAGTATATCTGAAATGACTAGGTTAGATACGTTAGCTAGCTGGTTGACAGCAAGGAGTCATGTGATCACATTGTTAAAATAAGCCAATAAATAATTTTAGGTACATTTCCAACAACAGTGACAGTTGGCCGACTAAAAAATAAACATCAATAAATCAGAAGAAAGAAAAAATAATAATAATACATTTCTTTTAATGTAGTCGTTATTATTACTATTATTGTTATTGTTGTATTTTAATCTTTTTCTTCTTTTTTTTAAATTGTTTGGGGGACAATGCACATTGATGAACACTTTAAACAAATAATGCTTCAAATGTAAATATGCCGGATTTTAGCTTTGAGCTCATTTCCATCCGCAGTCCGTCACATACAACATTTAATATGACATTTATAAACATATCAAAAATAAATACATGATATGCAGAAAGAGCAAGAGAAGCATATACAAGCATTTAAGACATGGCAGTACAATATAGCAGCTATGACATATAAAGGGCAAGAGGTGATACCCCTGTGTTAAAGTGCATTTAGTGGTGATTGCACATCTGTTTGTTTCTCAACCATTCTTTTAGTTGACCTTTAAAACTATTGAGTGTGGGACAATCCCATATCTCAGTTGTTGTATTTTGATCAATGAATTAGTTACTAAGTGAGTAGTCTCACCTTGTTTCAGGTGTCCCGCTGCTCAGTCAACTTCTCCAACATCAGCTGGAGCTCCGGTGCTGTGTCAGTATCCTTCAGCACCCCTGGACCCTCCTGTAGCTTCAGCCTGATCACCGGGGAGCCCCTCCGACCCACTCCCTGCAACCCAGACCAGGGGGGCTTCACCTGCCGGGTCACAGGTCTGAGTCCCGGGACCCGGTACTGGGTAACGGTGATCTCAGAGCAGGACGGAGAGAGGGGCAGCACGATGGTGCGCACAGGTAACATAACATTATTTATAATATTATTATAAATAATATACCTGTCTTATCAGTTTAAAAACGCTTATGAACTCTATATCAGTTCACATACACAGCCATTATTGCCCTGTATTTTGATATAGATATATTATGATATTCTATATATTTGATCTAATGTCCCCCTGCAGCACCTCTTCCTGTGCAGAAGCTGATGGTCCGTCATGCTGATGAAACGGCGCTGAGCGTCCTGTGGAGCCCCCCTCCCGGGGAGTGGGACGGCTTCACGGTCGTCCTCCGACAGGCTGACCCCCATCAGATGGACCCTTCCCTCCCTCAGGTGGCCCCTGCCCCAATGGAGGTGTGGAGGCTCCTCCCCCGGGAGGCCAAAGAATTTACCTTTACCACCCTGACCTCAGGAGAGCTGTACACCGTCACCGTGACGACCAACAGCGGCAACCTGAGCAGCTCAGCCTCCGTCAGAGCATACACCCGTACGTAGCGCACACTCTGATATATTGTTAGCAGTCAGATAGCATGGTGCAGTCAGCTGACCCCCGCTGTGTGTCCTCAGGTCCGGCCCAGGTCTCTCGGCTTCTGCTGGGGGTTCAGAGCAGCACCGACAGCCTGCAGGCCAGCTGGCAGCGAGCCTCCGGAGTTCTGGACTCGTACCGCATTCTGCTGGTCAGCGACAGCAGCGTCATCAAGAATGAGAGCGTGGCGGCGGACGCCACCAGCACCACCTTCCACCTCCTGAGGCCCGGCGCCCTCTACAGGGCGGTGCTGACCACCGTCAGGGCCGGACTCAGCTCCAGGCAGATGGTCGCAGAGGGACACACCAGTGAGCATAATCTCAGTCCAAAGTGTGCCAAGATTTTGGAGTTATTATATTTAGTTTTTTTAAGTTAGACCATCTGGTATCGAACATTTTACTGCGTTCCCTCAGTGACGGAAACTGAATGAAATATAATATGGGCACAGGAGGGAGAATAATAGTTCATGTTTGTTGCAGTGGGATCTTATTTCACACAGTTAAATGCAAATACATTTTTATCTTTTATATAATGTGAATTTCTTACTCTCACTGTTAAAATAAACCTACCATTACAATTATAGATTGTTAATTTCTTTGTAAGTGGGCAAACATACCAAATCTGGAAGGGATCAAATACTTATTTCCTCCACTGTAGATCAGAAAAAAATTCACTTAAATGCGGCTCCTACATTAAATATAATATTAGCACAAGATGGATGAATAATTCTTCTTGAATAATAGTTAAGAGCAGCCAGAGGATTTAAACAGATCCAAATCTCCCCCCAGTGCCAGCTGCAGTGGGCGAGGTGACGGTCAGTAACAACGGGCGACCGGACTTCCTGTCTGTGTCGTGGCGAGCGCCCCCCGGCGAGGTGGACGGTTACCTGGTGACGCTGAGCGACTCTGAGAGGACGATCCACACTGTGCCCGTCTCCAAGGCCAGCAACGAGTGTGTGTTCAGCTCGCTGGAGTCCGGACGCCTCTACACCGTCAGCATCGCCTCCCGCAGTGGCAGCAAGTACAACACCACCCGCGTCCAAGAGAGGACCCGTACGTACTGAATACTACGTCACATGCTACATCACATGCTACATCACATGCTACATCACATGCTACATCATATGCTACATCACATGCTACATTACATGCTATATCATATGCTACATCACATGCTACATCACATGCTACATCATATGCTACATCACATACATCACATGCTAAATCACATGCTACATCACATGCTACATGATATGCTACATCACATACATCACATGCTACATCACTAGATACTACATCACTACATACCAGAGGTGGGACCAAGTCATTGTTTTGCAAGTCCGAGTCAAGTCTCAAGTCTTTGCGCTCAAGTCCAAGTCAAGTCTCAAGTCAGGATGGGCAAGTTCAAGTCAAGTCCAAGTCCTAAACTTTGACAACACGAGTCTTAAACAAGTCATTATGTGCTTTTCACGAAATGTAATGATATCGATCAACAGAATAATACTTAATAATCTTCATCCTCACAATCATTTAATGTATGTTAATATATATATAATATATATATGTTCGCCGAATTGACATGAAAGCACTCATAAATGTAGTTTCATCCACTTGAGTTTACAACTATAAAGATAATCGGTTTGTTTTCATATCACATCTGACGGGAGGAAATGCTCACGGTTCTCACTTCCGATTTTTAATCCTAATTTAATCATCATCTTCACGATCATTTATGTTTATGTTCGCCGAATTGACATGAAAGCACTGACAAATATGAATATACTGTAGTCAACTTCATTAACACGTTATTAACTTGCCCAAACTCCGTAATTCACTAAAAAGAGGTTTATTTCTAATGAAGCCTTGTCATCTCACCACGGGCAAACAGGCTATAATATTATACTATTGTTAATAGTTTACTGTATTATTAGTGTTTAATATCACTGCTATAACAATGACACATTGAGTTCATTGTTGTGCAATGTTCAAATCAGACCGTTTTTTTGTTTTTAATAGTCTGAATGAAACGACAGCTCTCAGCTGTGTCTTTACACACCTAATGGCCCATCAGCCATGGCCCCCACCCCCCTCTGAGTGAAAAGCTTACAGTTAGCTGTCTTTGTGTATTGCAACCAGGGAGAGCAGTGATGGACGCTGCCACAATGAAACTCATATGAAATAAACAGCTGATTCCTCACACACACAGTAGCCTGTTGTTTCTATGCATAACATAGTGAGAAACATAACTCTGGTTAATTATTATATAACTTATTTTCTCCATAAAAGCTGGTGAGTTGAAAGCAATACGGGAATTGTGATGCCGTGGCTTTATCTGACAGCATACTTAGATGTATGGCCCGGGACACACATATGTATTTGGATATGTTTTAAACAAGTTTAAATAAAAGGCTGGAGTGTTTCTTGCTCTTCCAGGTACAACAAGTGGGAGCGCGGTGCAAAGTCTCTAGATAGAATACGGCGCTGGGTTGTTGTTGTTCTTGTTATAGCCTACATCATGTAGTCCGCTGTATAGAAAACTGTAGTTTCCCCACAGCAGCAGACGCACATTCATGACGTCCGCTGGCGCATCATACATACGTCGATAGTGAAAGTGCAGTCGGATTCTCTAAAGTACCGCAGTCTCTTCTCCTAAATCCTTTTGAATTCTCCTTTCCACTAACCCTGAAACGGTGTGACAAAGCTCTACCATCCCCCCTCTGTTAACAAGAGATAGTAGCCTATGTTGCGGACTCTTTGTTTAAAACAAATTGCCCATCGGAATGTGTGGAGAAAGTCTCCCAAGGGGGATGGGAGACTTCTTATTTTTGTCACATTCCGATGGACTATCGGAATGACATGCAGGGCAGCATTGCTGGTCTGAAAGGGTCTCTGGAAATATCAAACATTTAATTAAAGTTTTAAAAACAGTGACAGGTTAAAATCAGAGGTGGAAGAAGTATTCCGATTATTTACCTCGGTAAAAATACGTGTTAGAAGCAAATGTCCTGCATTCAAAATCGTCAAAGAAAAGTATTATCATCTGAAAGTAAAATGAATCATTATGTGATTAGTATTAAATACATATCATTTGTACAACTTATATTTAGAAATACTCCATTGTAATTATTGATGCGTAAATGTGTTCATCCATTCAATGTGGCATCTAATATAATGGGGTTAATGTATGATATTACTTAATAATACAATACATTACTGTATAATACGTGATAATGCATGAGTTGATCTACTTCGATGTACTGTACTGTGTACGCAAACATTTACATTATTATGATTATTTAATATATAAAAATTATATATTATTGAATTACAATTAAGATAATAAGATTAGATATACTTTATTTGATCTAAAATATTGATGTTTTCTCGTTATAGTAGCCTGTGAAAACCATAACAAATAAGTGATTAAATGCTACAGTATTCAGCAAACACAACTGCAGAGCTGCAAATATTGCAAACAGACTAAGTTCTACAACACCCAGTTGTCTTTGTGTATTTGTGAATGAAGCGCCATCTCATGGTTAAATCCTGTAATTGAACAAATGGGGACATTTGGCAACGCCCTCTAGCAATTTGGCAACGCCCCCAGCCACTGGGATCTGCTGGGTTTTTGGTTGGAATCCGCTGGGTGGAGTCCTATCTGGAGTGCTACATCTGCAAATACTACATCACTAAACATCACTGAATACTACATCACCTAATACTACATCACTAAACATCACTGAATACTACATCACTAAACATCACTGAATACTACGTCACTAAACATCACTGAATACTACATCACTAAACATCACTAAATACTACATCACTAAACATCACTAAATGCTACATCACTAAACATCACTGAATACTACATCACTAAACATCACTGAATACTACGTCACTAAACATCACTGAATACTACATCACTAAACATCACTGAATACTACATCACTAAACATCACTGAATACTACGTCACTAAACATCACTAAATGCTACATCACTAAACATCACTGAATACTACATCACTAAACATCACTGAATACTACGTCACTAAACATCACTGAATACTACATCACTAAACATCACTGAATACTACATCACTAAACATCACTGAATACTACGTCACTAAACATCACTGAATACTACATCACTAAACATCACTAAATACTACATCACTAAACATCACTAAATGCTACATCACTAAACATCACTGAATACTACATCACTAAACATCACTGAATACTACGTCACTAAACATCACTGAATACTACATCACTAAACATCACTGAATACTACATCACTAAACATCACTGAATACTACGTCACTAAACATCACTGAATACTACATCACTAAATATCACTAAATACTATATCACTAAACATCACTGAATACTACATCACTAAACATCAGTAAAGTACTATGTCACTGAATACTACATCACTAAACAACACTAAAGTACTATGTCACTGAATACTACATCACTAAATATCACTGAACACTACGCCCCCCTCAGAGCCGGCCCCCGTCGAGAACCCCACGGCGACCCACGTTGCCCGTGGCGACTACCTGAAGGTGTACTGGCGCCCCGCGGCGGGAGACTTGGACCGGTACCAGGTCTTCATCAAACACAACAACGTGCTCCTGCAGAACCAGACGGTGCTGAAGGACCAGAACCAGTGTGTGTTCACCGGCCTGGAGCCCGGCAGGCTGTACACAGTTCTGGTCCAGACCTGGAGCGGGAGGTACCAGAGCAGCAGCTCCACCCACGGCCGCACCTGTGAGTACCTCTTTATATTACACAGGTCTCAGTGGGTCACGAGTCTCAACCCTGCATTTCAATAGGCAGGAAGACTCTGCTGATTGCGTGAAGTACAAACAGCGTGACTTAGTAATCCTTCCCTCAGCTAAAATTCACTCAAATACCGCATTTCAAATCTGAAGAACTCAGTGTGCATCTAGACCGGGTGACGACACTACCTATTGAATCAGCAATCACTGTAAGTTATATCCTTGTTAAATAGACTTCTCTGTTTCATTTATTCTACTCTGTATAATTGTTCTGTAGTTATTGTAGCTAAAACTGCACTTTTGAGAGATTTTAAATCTCAGATCTGCTCAACAGATCCTGTTACACAGGTCTCACTGGGTCACGCCTCTCAACCCTGCATTACAATAGGCAGGACGACTCTGCTGTCGCCCATCAGCTGTAGAGAGTTAACTAATCAGAGGGGCGTGGCCCCACAGCTGTGAGAACTCAGTAATCAGGTGTCCATTTTAGGTAGCTCTTTCCTGGAGCGTCAGACAGACGAAGACTGACAAAGACATTGGAGTCCTGTGGGAGTCACGAGGGAGGCAAAGAGGAGACAAATCCTACTTTGATTGAGCTACAGTAAGTAGCTCTAGTATTTTATTTTATTTAGTTTTTTAGCCCCTCATGCTATAATCATGTGTATTTTCTCCATTCCTGTCCATGTGTCTACTCGCAATTATCACTGGCCCCGTGTATCTCCTAATCGATATAACCGGCCTACTCTCGTCTATCCCACATGCTCCACTGAGATCCAACATATAGTTTCAGGTGGCCTGTGGAACTGCCAGTCAGCTGTTCCTAAGGCTGACTTCATCTCTGGCTCCGCCTCCATCTCTGGCTACGCCTCCCTGCAGTCTCTGGATTTCCTTGCTCTCACTGAGACCTGGATTACTCCATCCAACACATCCACCCCAGCAGCTCTCTCCACAGCATATTCCTTCTCCCATACACCCAGACCCACTGGCAGAGGAGGTGGCACTGGTCTCCTGCTCTCTCCCAAATGGAGCTTTTCCCTCTTCAAGCTACCTAACTTCACGCTTTCCACCTTTGAATTCCATGCCGTCACAGTAACCCATCCTATACAATTAACCATTGTTGTTCTCTACCGTCCACCAGGCGCCTTGGGGGACTTCTTGGAGGAATTACACTGAAAAAAAAACTATTTTCCATCTTCTCCACCCTCTTGGACCGAGTCCGACCCTTGTCAATTAACTACAGGGGTCCCTCAGGGCTCTGTTAGTGGTCCCCTCCTCTTCTCTCTGTACACAAACTCATTCGTATCAGTCAGTAGCCCGCATGGTTTTTCATAGCGCTGCTACGCTGACGACACCCAATTAAGATAAGATAAGATGGACTTTTATTAATCCCTCGTGGGGAAATTGTTTCTCTGCATTTGACACATCCTAGTGTTAGGAGCAGTGTGCTGCCATTTTGAACGGTGCCCGGGGAGCAGTGTGGGGAACGGTGCCTTGCTCAGGGACACCTCGGTAGCACTTGGTCTTGCCGGGACTTGAACTGGTGACCTTCCAGTTGCCAAGCCAAGTCCCTATTTACTTCGCCACCACCGCCCCACATTAATGCTGTCCTTTCCCCACTCAGAGACCCAGGTCGTTGCACGCATCTCTGCTGTCTAGCTGACATCTCTCAGTGAATGTCTGCTCACCACCTCAAGCGCAACCTTGACAAGACTGAACTGCTTTTCCTTCCGGGTAAAGATTGTCCCACTCTTGACCTGACTATCAACATCGGCACCTCTGTTGTTTCCCCGACTCAGAGGGCAAGGAATCTGGGTGTGACCCTAGATAATCAATCAATCAATCAATGTTTATTTATATAGCCCAATATCACAAATGTTACATTTTTCTCAGTGGTCTTCACAGTGTGTACAGAATATCAGTATGACAATACGACACCCTCTGTCCTTAGACCCTCTGTCCTCAGACCCTCTGTCCTTAGACCCTCACATCGTACAAGGAAAAACTTCCGGAGAAAACCCACAGTTTAAAGGGAACATGGAGAAACCTCAGGGAGAGCAACAGAGGAGGGATCCCTCTCCAGGACGGACAGACTGCAATAGATGCCGTGTGTAAATTGAAAAGATAATACATTTGCAACATAGGTAGTCCAGATGTTTGGAAATGCATGTGTGTATAATAGGAAGATGAATCCACGAGGATATCCATCCAGG
The DNA here is from genome assembly GCF_902827115.2 of Pseudochaenichthys georgianus. NCBI lineage: Eukaryota > Metazoa > Chordata > Actinopteri > Perciformes > Channichthyidae > Pseudochaenichthys > Pseudochaenichthys georgianus. Next base: position 74,289 of record NW_027263010.1, read on the forward strand.
ACCGATGATCCAGGACCACAGCCACGACTCAAGATCCAGGGCTCGCGATCCAGGACACAGGACCGCAGGATCTTCCATGACTCCGGATCCCGGCGTATATAGACCCCAAAAAGAAAGAAATTTGGGGAAGCTGGGTTAATGGGAACATGAGAGGACACAGGTATAGACAGAGAGAAGGAAGAAGTAAGATGTCCCCCGACAAACTAAGCCTATATCAGCAAAACTAGGGGCTGAATCTAATCAGCCCTAACTATAAGCTTTATCAAAAAGGAAGGTCTTAAGCGCACTCTTAAAAACGGATAGGGTGTCTGCCGCCCGAACACAAACTGGAAGCTGATTCCACAAATGTGGAGCTTGATAAGAAAAGGCTCTGGCTCCCATTGTACTTTTAGAGACTCTTGGAACAACCTGTCCTTCACTGCAAACATCGCTGCTACAACCCGCTGCTGCAGATACACGCTTTACAACATCAGGAGGATGCGTCCCCAGCTGACCCAGAAAGCCATGCAGGTTCTGGTCCAGGCTCTCGTCATCTCACGCTAGACTACTGCAACTCCCTCCTGGCTGGTCTACCTGCATGTGCCATCCGACCTCTGCAGCTCATCCAGAATGCAGCTGCTCGTCTGGTCTTCAACCTTCCTGAATGAAGCTGGGTTAATCGGAACATGAGAGTACACAGGTATAGACAGAGAGAAGGAAGAAGTAAGATGTCCCCCGACTAATAAAGGACTGACTTATCTAAAGCCAGTTGAGTAGCACTTGAAATGTTTGGCTCTATGAAACCTGATGTACTTATATGATTCTGTTTTCTTCAAGGTTGTGTCTTCCTGGTCGAATGTACTTATTGTAAGTCGCTTTGGATAAAAGCGTCAGGTAAATGCAATGTAATGTAATTTGTCTATCTATCTTTTTTAAATCTACACATACAACTCACTTCTTCTCCCTGGCCTTCTAGTCTGAGCGGAGCACGACTCCTGACATTTCCCTGTATGTGATTTTTTATTTGTGCTGTTGTATTTGTTGTAAAGTGTTTTTATTGTAAAGTGTTTTTATTTTATGTACAGCACTTTGGCTCGACCAAAACTCGTTTTAAAAATGTGTTATATAAATAAAACATGATTTGATATCTATCTGTCTATCTATCCATCTATCATCTATCTATCCGTCCATATATCCATCTATCTATCATCTATTTATCTATCTATCCATCTATCCATCTATCTATCCATATATCCATCTATCTATCTATCTATCTATCCATCTATCTATCCATCTATCTATCTATCCATATATCCATCTATCTATCCATCTATCTATCCATCTATCCATCTATCTATCCATATATCATAGAGTGGGACGTGAGAGGACGCTGGCGTTGCTTGTTCGCCGCTTCTCCGTCTGCGTTTTAACTTCTCTTGCCTTTTAACTTCTCTTGCCTTGAAAAAAGTGTTCGTTTTGACTGCTGGATCAGATATAGCCTACTGTTCTGTCATAACTGTGTGATGATCGCGTTGTTCAGTTTTTCATCCGGCTACTCACCATTTCTGTGGATCAGCTGTCTGGGGCTAGCTACCTGTCAGCTGTTAGCATCGACAGCCGCCAAATCCCGTTTTCCCCTGGGTTTTTGGCTCGGACTTCCACCTCTCTCGCCACCTGGATTATCCCTAAACCGGATTGACTGTTGCCTCGAGGGCCGAACTGTCCGTGAGTTGGCTCCGATCATTGCACCGCGGAGTGCTGTTGCCCGAGGCTCGGTAGCTGGCCGGTTAACTGCTAGCCGGTTAGCTGCTGTGGATATGGTGCTTCAATACTCCGCTCTCCAACTTCGGAGTTTTTTCAGTTCTGCTGCATCAGTCTGCCTGGATACCATCAGATCATCAGGACTCTTGCAGCGCCCCCGCTACATACACAGATCATCCCGCTACAAATGTATTCACACAAAAGCTAGTATTCCTGTGGTACAATCGGCTCTGCACTTCCGTGTTGCTTGTCGACGTCATCTAAACACACGTCACGTGCGCACCAGCTGTTTGAAGCCCCTGGCCTGCTCTGACAGTAGCACTCCTCCTGTCTCCTCTGCAGCCACCTTCATGCTGCTCAATACCCGCTCCCTCAATAATAAAGCATTACTCATCCATGACATCATCATTGATAAGAAACTTGATTTCTTATGTTTAACGGAGACATGGCAGAACCAGCAGGATTTCTTCGCTCTCAACCAAGCTACTCCCCCAGGCTATGTTTACCTCCATAAACCTCGCTCCACGTGCCGCGGCGGCGGGCTGGCTGTTATCCACCGAGCAGGTATCCGGGTCAGGGAGATTCCCTCTCCCAATATCACATCATTTGAGTGTATTACATTCTCGCTCTCCGGATCACCTCTACTCCAGGTTGCCCTGATTTACCGCCCCCTCCAAAGCTCCCACCACCTTCATGTCCGAGCTGAGTGAGCTTCTGTCCTCCCTCTGCTCTAAATCACCTTCCACCTATCTGCTGGGAGATTTTAACATCCACGTCGACTCCACCAGCTGTAGCTTTGCCGCAGAATTTCTGTCACTTCTGGACTGCCTCAACATAACACAGCATGTCCAGGGCCCCACCCACTCCAAAGGTCACACGCTGGATCTAGTCTGCTCCACTGGTGCCCCCCCTCGCATCTGCAGCGCCTAGACCTGGCAGTATCAGACCACCATGCCATCATCTTCACCATCCCCATCCCCCTGCCCAAGCAGCGCCCCAGGCGCACAATCACCTTCAGAGACACCAAATCAGTGAGTGCATCAGCCCTATCAGACCTCCTCATAACCCACATGGCCCCGGCTCTCTCCGACACCTCGCCGGACGTGTTGGTGGCCCGCTACAACACTGCCCTCTCTCTCAGCCTGGACTCTCTGGCTCCCCTCAGAAGCCGGACGGTGTCTTTTCTCCGCCCGGCACCATGGTTCACCTCTGATCTTCGTACAATGAAGCAAACTGGGCGTCGGTTGGAGCGGCTTTCCAGACGAACTGGCCTCACCGTCCACCGTATGGCCCTGGTGGACCATGTAAGGTCCTACAAGGAGGCTCTCTCCAAGACCAAGACCGCCTACTACTCCTCCCTCATCACCTCACAACAAAATCACCCCAGATCCTTGTTCTCCACCATCAACCGACTGCTCCGCCCCCTCCCTGCCACGCACACTGCTGAAGCTCCTGACCTCTGCTCCAAATTCCTCAACTTTTTTCAGGCTAAGGTGATCTCCATTCATCAACAACTCCTGGTGCCCGCCCCCTCCCCCTCTCTGCACTGGCCCCTGACACAGAAATGCACACTCCCAGCTCAACCCCTCAATCCCCAATGCTCTCTCTCCTCCTTCTCCCCAGTGGATGTTCCACTGGTCTCGAAGCTGGTGACCAATGCTAAGGCCTCCACCTGCTCCCTTGACCCCATGCCCACGGTGCTGGTCAAGGCCTGCCTTCCCACCCTCTGCCCCATCATAACAGACATCATCAACTCCTCTCTGTCATCTGGAATAGTTCCCTCCTGCTTCAAAACCGCCTCCATCACTCCCATCCTCAAGAAGCCTGGTTTGGACCCTGAGGAGCTGAACAACTACCGACCGATCTCCAACCTTCCTTTCCTTAGCAAAACCTTGGAAAGAGCTGTCGCCACCCAGCTTCATCAACATCTGTCCAACCATGAGCTCTACGAACCCCTACAGTCAGCCTACAGAGCACATCACAGCACAGAGACCGCCCTCCTCAAGATCACTAATGACCTCCTTCTCGCTGCTGACTCCGGACAAATCAGTATTCTCATCCTCCTCGACCTCTCTGCCGCTTTTGACACTGTTTCTCATACAGTCCTCCTGAAATGCCTCTCTGACAACCTTGGCATCACTGGCACAGCTCTGTCATGGTTTCAGTCCTATCTATCAACCAGGTCTCAGTTTGTTAGCATCAGCGGCTCATCCTCCCCCTCGGCCCCAGTCAACCATGGTGTCCCCCAAGGCTCTGTGCTTGGTCCCTTACTTTTCACCATTTACATGCTCCCCCTTGGCCAGATCATACGTCAATTCGGTCTCAATTTCCACTGCTACGCTGACGACACTCAGCTCTATCTCAGCACCTCACCATCCGCCCAGCTCCCTCCACAGTCTTTGGTCAACTGTCTCCATGCCATAAAAACCTGGATGACAGCAAATCTACTCAAACTCAACAGTAAGAAGACTGAGCTCATGGTTGTGGCCCCCAAAGCACTGCTCCGGAAGGTTGGGGATCTCCTCCTCCACATTGACGGCTGTTCCATCTCCCCGTCTCCCGAAGTCCGTAACCTGGGTGTCATCCTTGACTCCACTCTCTCATTTCAGTCACACATCAAATCCGTCACTAAGTCTGCCTTCTATCACCTCAGGAACATCTCCCGTCTACGACCATCACTCTCTGATTCCGTGGCCGAAACCCTCATTCATGCATTCGTCTCCTCCCGGTTGGATTACTGCAACGGAGTCCTGTTCGGGGTTCCCAGTAAAGCCCTGGACAGGCTCCAGTATGTGCAGAACTCGGCTGCCAGGGTGCTCACTCACACCAAGCCCTGGCAGCACATTACCCCCACCCTGATCCACCTCCACTGGCTCCCAGTCAAGCACCGTATCACCTATAAACTCCTTCTTCTGACTTACAAATCCCTCCATGCCCTCGCCCCCCAATACCTGTCTGACCTTCTCCGCTACCACACTCCATCCCGGAAGCTAAGATCATCTGGACAGGACCTCCTCTCCACCCCCCGCACCAGGTTGCGGACTTTTGGTGACAGAGCCTTCAGTGTGGCATCCCCCACCCTCT
>NW_027263010.1:81612-131440 GCF_902827115.2 Pseudochaenichthys georgianus
GTGAGCTGGACGGCGGGGCAGGGGGACGTGGACGGCTTCACGGTGTTCCTGCACTGTGGGGGGCGGCAGCTGGACGTCCGCTCCGTCCTCCGACAGCAACACCAGCTGAGCTTCGGCTCGCTGCAGCCGGGGCAGAAATACAGCCTGACGGTGCAGAGCGTGAGCGGAGCACTGGTCAACAACTGCAGCGCGGAGGGGCGCACAGGTACCCAGCATGCACTGCTCTCACAGGTACCCAGCATGCACTGCTCTCACAGGTACCCAGCATGCACTGCTCTCACAGGTACCCAGCATGAACTGCTCTCACAGGCACCCAGAATACACTGCTCTCACAGTCTGCTGTTCCCTTTAGTGTTTAATGGGGGTGGTGGTGTCCCTGCAGTGTAATGTCTCTGTGTGTCCCTGCAGTGTAATGTCTCTGTGTGTCTCTCAGTGCCGGCGGAGGTGACGGCCCTCCAGGTGGAGGGATTGCCGCTCACCCGCAGCCTGCAGGTGAGCTGGCAGGAAGCTCTTGGTGTTTCTGACGGCTACTTCCTGCAGCTCCAGGACCAGCGAGGCTGTCTGCTGGCCAACTCCTCTCAGCCCTCTGGAAGAAGCAGGATCACCTTCCACAGCCTCGTCCCGGGGAAGAAGTACCTGGTCCTGGTGCAGACCACCAGCTGGGGGATGCTCAGCGCGGGAGTCAGCATCGAGGCTCGCACGAGTAAGACATCTTGTTTCCAACGCAGTGACCTGAAGAGACCTGTAGACCTGATGAGTCTTCAGTCATTAACCCTGTAGACCTGAAGAGACCTGTAGATCTGATGAGACTTCAGTCATTAACCCTGTAGACCTGAAGAGACCTGTAGATATGATGAGTCTTCAGTCATTACCCCTGTAGACCTGAAGAGACCTGTAGATCTGATGAGTCTTCAGTCATTAAACCTGTAGACCTGAAGAGACCTGTAGATCTGATGAGTCTTCAGTCATTACCCCTGTAGACCTGAAGAGACCTGTAGACCTGATGAGTCTTCAGTCATTAAACCTGTAGACCTGAAGAGACCTGTAGATTTGATGAGTCTTCAGTCATTAAACCTGTAGACCTGAAGAGACCTGTAGACCTGATGAGTCTTCAGTCATTAACCCTGTAGACCTGAAGAGACCTGTAGATCTGATGAGTCTTCAGTCATTAACCCTGTAGACCTGAAGAGACCTGTAGATCTGATGAGTCTTCAGTCATTAACCCTGTAGACCTGAAGAGACCTCTAGATTTGATGAGTCTTCAGTCATTAACCCTGTAGACCTGAAGAGACCTGTAGACCTGATGAGTCTTCAGTCATTAAACCTGTAGACCTGAAGAGACCTGTAGATCTGATGAGTCTTCAGTTGTTTTTTTCACAGTTTAGATGATCAGTTGTAGAGATAGAGTCTAGATGATCAGCTGTAGAGAGATAGAGTTTAGATGATCAGCTGTAGAGATAGAGTTTAGATGATCAGCTGTAGAGATAGAGTTCAGATGATCAGCTGTAGAGAGATAGAGTTTAGATGATCAGCTGTAGAGATAGCGTTTAGATGATCAGCTGTAGAGAGATAGAGTTTAGATGATCAGCTGTAGAGATAGAGTTTAGATGATCAGCTGTAGAGATAGAGTTTAGATGATCAGCTGTAGAGATAGAGTTCAGATGATCAGCTGGAGAGAGATAGAGTCTAGATGATCAGCTGTAGAGATAGAGTCTAGATGATCAGCTGTAGAGATAGAGTCTAGATGATCAGCTGTAGAGAGATAGAGTCTAGATGATCAGCTGTAGAGATAGAGTCTAGATGATCAGCTGGAGAGATAGAGTTTAGATGATCAGCTGGAGAGATAGAGTTTAGATGATCAGCTGTAGAGATAGAGTTTAGATGATCAGCTGGAGAGATAGAGTCTAGATGATCATCTGGAGAGATAGAGTTTAGATGATCAGCTGTAGAGATAGAGTCTAGATGATCAGCTGTAGAGATAGAGTCTAGATGATCAGCTGGAGAGATAGAGTTTAGATGATCAGCTGTAGAGATAGAGTTTAGATGATCAGCTGGAGAGGTAGAGTCTAGATGATCAGCTGGAGAGAGATAGAGTTTAGATGATCAGCTGGAGAGATAGAGTCTAGATGATCATCTGGAGAGATAGAGTTTAGATGATCAGCTGTAGAGATAGAGTTTAGATGATCAGCTGTAGAGATAGAGTTTAGATGATCAGCTGTAGAGATAGCGTTTAGATGATCAGCTGTAGAGATAGAGTTTAGATGATCAGCTGTAGAGATAGAGTTTAGATGATCAGCTGTAGAGATAGAGTTTAGATGATCAGCTGTAGAGATAGAGTTTAGATGATCAGCTGTAGAGATAGAGTTTAGATGATCAGCTGTAGAGAGATAGAGTCTAGATGATCAGCTGTAGATAGATTGAGTGATTTTGTTCCAACATGTATCTGTTTCCTGTCAGGCCCAGCCTCCGTCACCGATCTGTCCATCAGCGCCAACACCACCTCCGGCCTGACCTTCCTCTGGTCTCCGCCTGACGGGGAGTTTGACGGGTACGAGATCTTTCTGTATAAGAGTGACGATTCGCTGCAGGAGAGAACAGACGGGCCCTCCAGCATCCAGCAGGTCTCCTTCCAGGGGCTCAGACCTGGAGCCCCTTACCGGCTGGTGGTGGTGACGCACAGCGGAGCGCAAAGCAACCACTCAGCTGTGTGGGCCCGGACAGGTTATTATTATTATTATTTTATTATATACATTTTTTTATCATAACTATTTCGGTAATATTTGAACTCTATTAGTTTGTTGTTGTTGTTTATTGAGATATATATATATATTAAACGAATCAGCTGTGTTGGCCCGAACAGGTTATTATTATTAATTATTTCGGTGATATAAGATCTGTATTAGTTTGTTGTTGTTGTGTATTGAGAGAGTTGCAGTGTTCTCAGTGTGCCCTCAGATAAGATAAGAAGTACTTTATTGATCCCAATTTGGGAAATGTTTGCGTTGCAACTGCATAAAAAGACAAGGCATTGTACAATACAAATTAAAAGACTAGAAATAAACAATCCAAAATGTAATTTTAATTCAGGGGTATCTCCTCTTGCACTGTACGGCTGCGATCAGGCAGGCGCTTCCGTACCATGTCTTCCCGGACAAACCGACTCAAGTTCAGTTTTCTTCCCAGGGCCATATGTGCACTAAACGCCGCTAATATTTAAATTATATAAGCCTTCCGTGCAATACGAGGGGAATCGTGCAATTTAATTTATTATTTATTTATGTACATATTCCCTATCATGTCTATTTTAAGTCCCATTTATTGTTTTTATTGTTTTTATAGTGTCTTGTTGTTTTTATATTGTCTTGTTGTTGCGTGTTGGCACCTTGAGTTTATTGTAATTTCGTTGTACCTGTACAATGACAAAATTAAAGATCTATCTATGTAGCTCTTGTATCTTCTCTTGCACTTCATATGTCGTTGCTGCTATATTGTATTGCCATGTGGTAAATACCAACCCAGTCTCACATCTAAACGTGTAATAACTACGTTGGTCCACAACGTAGGACGTAGTATTTCTACAAAAATGCCTCTGAAATTGTAAGATCCCTACGTTTTTTTTCACCATTCATTCCAATGGCTGGTGTCTATGTCACGTGATCTTCAAATTTCTCCCCGCAGAAAAAAAAAAGCATGGCCGACCTTCATTTTATTCTCGGTGGAAAATGCCTATTTTAAGGTTAGTTTGGCCATTAAAATGCGTTTTGATATCATTTTATGCGAGATATATGAGTTGTTATTTCAGATTATGTGTGCAGTGGATGTACATGATCTTTAGTTTGCTAGTTATTACGAACATTACTTCAGGAAATTGTGTCCATTCAACGTTTTCATTGTTACCAAGGTGGTTGCTAGGGACGCTGCTATCGATAGTATTATGTTATGTTGTGTAACTGTTTAATGGTGTTATCTTTATTGCTACCCCCTTCCCCGTCAATGTATAGTGTTGGTCCACAGCGCAAACTTATTAGTTTAACAAAATCCGCATCTAAAATTGTGGCATAGATACGTTATTTTTCCCTGTGCAATTCTCCAACCCAGTCTCACATCTCACATCGTCATAAGCAAATACCGAAAACAGACGTAGGCAAGATCCTCAGCTCGGTAATTGGATGGTTTAGGCGCAATTAGGGATGGTATCGTTAAGGTTTTAACGGTACTACTACTTTTATCGATACCGCTAATCAATCCGGTATTTTAACGGTACTCTTATCAGTTATTTTGGAGGAAAAAAAAGGTAAACTAAATAAACAAATTGTGAACAAAACTAACATTGCTTTTTATTTAAATTAAATAAATAATATTTCACATCAAAAGAAACGACAATGTTTTAACAAATCATATTAAATAATCAACATTTCCGCTGAAGGCTCTGGGTGTTGAGGGACTGTCATGGTTGACACGTCTCATCAACGTTGCGTGGAAGTTGGAAACAGTACCGAAGGAGTGGCAGACCGGGGTGGTGGTTCCCCTTTTTAAAAAGGGGGATCAGAGGGTGTGTGCCAATCACAGAGGCCTCACACTACTCAGCCTCCCCGGGAAAGTTTACTCTAAGGTACTCGAAAGGAGGGTCAGGCCGATTGTCGAACCTCAGATTGAGGAGGAACAATGCGGATTCCGTCCTGGTCGTGGAACGACGGATCAGCTTTTTACTCTCGCAAGGATCCTGGAGGCGGCCTGGGAGTACGCTTATCCGGTCTACATGTGTTTTGTAGACTTGGAGAAGGCGTATGACCGAGTTCCCAGGGAGTTACTGTGGGAGGTGCTGTGGGAGTATGGGGTGAGGGGGTCTCTGCTCAGGGCCATCCAATCTCTGTACTCCCAAAGCGAGAGCTGTGTCCGGGTCCTCTGCAGTAAGTCAGACCCATTTCCGGTGAGGGATGGCCTCCGCCAGGGCTGCGCTTTGTCACCAATCCTGTTTGTAATATACATGGTTCGGATTTCGAGGCGTAGTCGTGGGGGAGGGGGTCTGCAGTTCGGTGGACTAAGGATTGCACCACTGCTTTTTGCAGATGATGTGGTTCTAATGGCTTCATCGGTCTGCGACCTTCAGCACTCACTGGATCGGTTCGCAACCGAGTGTGAAGCGGCTGAGGCCATGGTTCTCAGCAGGAAACCGATGGACTGTCCACTCCAAGTAGGGAATGAGTCCTTACCCCAAGTGAAGGAGTTCAACTATCTCTGGGTCTTGTTATCGAGTGAGGGAACAATGGAGCGTGAGATGGGCCCGGAGAATCGGAGCAGCGGGAGCGGTACTGCAGTCGCTTTACCGCACCGTTGTGGCGAAAAGGGAGCTGAGCCAGAAGGCAAAGCTCTCTGTCTACCGGGCCATTTTCGTTCCTACCCTCACCTATGGTCATGAAGGATGGGTCATGACCGAAAGAACCAGATCCAAGGATACAAGCGGCCGAGATGGGTTTTCTCCGCAGGGTAGCTGGTGTCTCCCTTAGGGATAAGGTGAGAAGTTCGGTCATCAGGGAGGGACTCGGAGTTGAGCCGCTCCTCCTTCGCGTCGAAAGGAGCCAGTTGAGGTGGTTCGGGCACCTAGTTAGGATGCCACCTGGGCGCCTCCCTAGGGAGGTGTTCCAGGCACGTCCAGCTGGGAAGAGACCAAGGGGTAGACCTAGGACCAGGCGGAGGTATTATATCTCTTTGCTGGCCTGGGAGCGCCTTGGGATCCCCCAGTCAGAGCTGGTTGATGTCGCCAGGGAAAAGAAAGTTTGGGGCTCTCTGCTGGAACTACTACCCCCGCGACCACGGATAAGCGGGAGAAGATGGATGGATGGATGGATATTAAATAATCTGATGACAGAACTGTAAACAGAATAGCTGAAACTTTAACAAAATAAATAACTCTGTTACCTCTAATCATTAACCCATGTTTGTATAATGGAGTTAACTCTGTGTGTTGCTGCTAGAATACATAACACCTGACGTGGAAACGTTACTCGTGGATGGGGCTACAGAGCTGCTAGAAAGACAGTCTTTTGATAAATGTTTAGACAAACTGCTTGTGTTACCGCCCTGACATGCTAAACTCTTATTGCACTTTAGGTAACGAGCATTGTCCACATCGAGACGGGTAAAGTGTAGCCACACCTCGGAGCGCTTCTCTCCGCCATCTCCTCCATGTGTGTGTGTGTGTGTGTGTGTGTGTGTGTGCGTGCGTGCGTGCGTGCGTGTGCGTGCGTGTGTGTGTGTTGCTGCATGTAGCAGTCGCGTGTGTGTAAACTGCCCCGCCCCCTCGCAAGCAGGCGGGGGAGAGAGATCGAAAATACTAAAAATAATCATGGAAGCATTTTGCAGTCTTTTTGCGTATTAAAAACGGAGTTGTTGACACTAAAACTTCAATATAATGTTTGTGTAGCAATAATACATATACATATATTTGTTACATGTCTCCAGTACCGATAAAAATACCGATAACTTTGGAGCTTAATGGTACCACGGTCTTTAATAATTCAGCCCCGGGGTCCGCTAAATACCGGGGCTCGGTACCCATCCCTAGGCGCAATGCACGTTGGGAAATGGTGTTTATGTGATGTGAAATCCAAAACAAATTTTTTAAATAAAATAATACTTTATTCCGAGGGTGCTTGCTTTTCTCTTTGAAAGTCATCACATAACGGCATTGTAATACACGGTTCGGCTGAATTAAATATTACATATCTGCCATAGTTCTCTATTTATAGAGCCCTGATGAGAAGACTTCTAGACAAACAGGAGAACTGCCGCCATAACTGAATATGTGACGTGGATCATAAATATATCAGCAATTAAATCAAATCAAATCAAGTTTTATTTATATCGATTTTTGGTCGAGCCAAAGTGCTGTATATAAAATAAAAATAGCCTACAGTAGAGACACTTTACAGCAAATACAACAGCACAGATTGTTCAGAATATCAGTATGAGAAAAACGACACCCTCTGTCCTTAGACCCTCTGTCCTTAGACCCTCTGTCCTCAGACCCTCTGTCCTTATACCCTCTGTCCTTAGACCCTCACATCGTACAAGGAAAAACTTCCAGAGAAAACCCACAGTTTAAGGGGAACATGAGAGAAACCTCAGGGAGAGCAACAGAGGAGGATCCCTCTCCAGGATGGACAGACTGCAATAGATGCCGTGTGTAAATCCAAGAGATAATACATTTTACAGCATATAGACCGAATGTTAGGAAATGCATGTGTCTGTGATGAGGAGATGAATCCACGAGAATGTCAGCTACAATCCTGTGGAAACCATCAGGGAATTAAACAACATCTTACATTTCTTTTCACACAATACGTCTCCTCGCAGTATCAACACTAATTCGGCTGAATATTTGATCCAATTGGTAGATATTGAATTGTATTATATTTATTATTGGATATTAATACGATCCCTATAAAGTATATTCATTACTCGTTATTCTCTACTAATAGTTAATTAAAGACTGTATATAATGACTATTTTGCACATCCCTTTCAAGATTTCAAGATGTTCTAAGGTTTATTGACATATCATATTCACAACTACGGTGTAGTTATGCAATGAATGAAAAACTTGGGTTGCAGGTTCCTCAACAGTGCATTACAAGACAGCTATCAATATGTGTGTATGTATATCCACTGCACAAATAATCTGAAATAACAACTCGTATTTCTCGCATCAAATGACATCAAAAGGTATTTTAATGGCCAAACTAACTTTAAAATAGACATTTTCCACCGAGAATAAAACAAAGGTCTGCCATGTTTTCTTTTTTATGCGGAGAGAAATTTGAAGATCACGTGACATAGACGACAGCCATTGGAATGAATGGTGAAAAAAACGTATGGATCCTACAATTTCAAAGGCGTTTTTGTAGAAATACTACGTCCCAAGTTGTGGACCAACGTAGTTATTACACGTTTAGATGTGAGACTGGGTTGTAAATACTTGCGTGTGCTGCTCTTGCTCTTTTTGCATATCATGTATTTATTTTTGCTATGTTTATAAATGTCATGTTCTTATATGTTGTATGTGAGGGGTCTGTTGGACTGGCTTCAGAGTACAGGCCACGGGAGTGTTCTCAGTGTGCCCCGATGTGTTCAGTCTAAGCAGCCGTAATATTAGAACTGTATTAGTTTGTTGTTGTTGTTGTTGATGTTGTTTATTGAGAGAGTTGTGCCCCCATGTGTTCAGTCCCAGCAGCCGTGGTTTCTCTGCTGGTCCAAACGGGGAACCAGTCCCTGAGGCTGAGCTGGGCTCGAGGGGCTGGAGATGTGAGCGGCTACCTGGCGTCTCTGATTGGCTCCCACGGGGCCCGGTGGGCGGAGCCTCTGTGCCCAAATGCCACAGAGTTCCTCTTCTCGGGCCTCAGGCCGGGTCGCCTGTATCGGGTGGAACTGCTGAGCCTGAGCGGAGGGTGGAGCAATGCAGCCTTCAGCCAGGGGAGGACGGGTGAGGAACACCACCCAGACACAACCCAGACACAACCACAACACCACCACAACACCACCACAACACCACATAAATGCTCTCTGTGGGACAAGGTCATCTGATAGACTTTAATATTAAACCGCTTTGTAGTCCAAACCAAACTGTATGACTTCCTGCTTCTGACCCTTCACAATAAAAGCCCTGTTGGTTCAGTCAGAGCAAACATGACGCTGTGTAAAGTCCTGATGGACTAAGACATGAAATCTAGTCAAACCTGAAGTCCTGTGACTCAGAACCTCATCAGAAACTGTTTTTATCACCAGAGATTTCTATGAGTTTCAATATAATTGAAACCAGTGACCTGTTTCTACACGGACCACTATTGCGGTAAGCATGTTGTAACTTCCGGTTGTTGTTGTTGTTGTTGTTGTTGTTGTTGTTGTTGTTGTTGTTGTTGTCATCTCCGGGTATCCCGTGTGCCTGTTCTGTTGCTGATAGCTTATTATCTTAACTTAATCGATCTTTTTTAAAACTCTTGATCACGGCAACTGCCTGACGTTGTAATCACACGTTACTACAGCTTAAGCACTCACAACTCTCCTTCTCTTAGCGACTGTAACTCCACAGTTGCCTACACTCTTTTCGGGTTTGCTAACGGTAGCTACTTTAGCTTGATAGCTAGCCATGGCTCTTTCCCCACCCTCGGGTACTATTTCCTGCTCTAATTGTCTCATGTTTGGTTACTTCCCTACCTCCTTTACTGGTACTGATACATGTGTTAAATGTAGTATAGTTGTTAGGTTGGAGGCGGGAATCACCGCATGTCATCAATTCAGCGCTGGTTGTCATGGTGGTGCCCAGCAAACAATGTGGGCTTCGTAAATAATTGGACAGCCTTCTGGGGAAAACCTGGTCTGATTAAGAGAGACGGTATTCATCCTACTTTGGATGATGCAGATCTCATTTCGGCAAACATTTCAGGGCTTTGTGAACTTAATCCATGACAAACTGGAGTTGAGACCAGGAGGCGGAGTCGCAGTCTTACAGAGCGTCCACACAGCAGCGTGCGTTGACGCTTGGCGTAGGGCGTGTCTGAAGCTTGGGGAGTTTTTGCGAGCAACGCGACCAATAACCAATCACATGAATCTCCCGCCCCGACATACAAAGCAATAGCAATGTTAAAATGAAGTAAACTGGATATAAAATCCCCAAACAGGTGAAAACCTACCAGTTCCACCCACTGTCTCTGCCACCTGCCTCCATGCCTCGCTCCTCCGGTTTGTATCCCGGTAGGTGAACAGAGACTGATCAAACAGCACCGGGTGATTCACTACCGCCATAATGAATTTTCCCTCCATTTTTTGGAATATGAGGAAATTACCTGCGTAGACTCTCCCAGCATACACGTGGTTTGATTGGCTAGCGCTTGTACTGGCAGATTTGCATAAATGGGATTTCATTGGCTGACGCTTCTGCCGAGGTGCCAAAAGTTGAACATTGCTCAACTTTTTAAGCGAGCAACGCCAGCAACGCTCCACGTCGCTTCCCAAAATGCAGTTCGGCTAAAAGTGACATCACCCCATTCAAAGTGAATGGGCAGAAGCGTTGGAAGCTTCAACGCACGCCGCTGTGTGGACGGGCCATTACACGCTTCTCTGCGCTCTCTCCTAGGCAGTCATCCATAGGAATCCCGAACCCAATAAAATACCCAATATTAACGGTGTGTGTGTCTGCCCAAGGACAATTTAACGTCAAACCTAATAGAGGTGTCATACATAATAACCTAATAAAAGTAAATGTAACAACTACTACAGTGCAACAAAACAGGAAGATTAAATGTGGTCTCTTAAACATAAGATCTCTAGCATCTAAAGCAATATTGGTAAATGATTTAATATCAGATTATAATATTGATATATGCTGTCTCATTGAAACTTGGTTGAGACATGAAGAATATGTCAGCATAAATGAGGCCACTCCACCCAGCCATGTCAACACTCATATTGCTCGAGGCACAGGCCGAGGAGGTGGAGTTGCAGCAATCTTTGACTCAAGTTTACTTATCAATACTAAACCAAAATTAAATTATACCTCCTTTGAAAACCTCGTTTTTAGTCTTACGCATCTGACCTGGAACACTTTGCAGCCAATCTTATTTGTTACCGTGCATCAGGTCCTTATTCAGAATTCTTATCAGAATTCTCTGAGTTTGTATCGACTTTGGTTCTTAAAACAGATAAAGTAATTATCGTAAGTGACTTTAATATTCATGTTGACGATGATAAAAATAGCCTTACTGTTGCATTTAACTCTATATTAGATTCTGTTGGTTTCTGTCAGAGTGTAAATAAACCAACCCACTGCTATAATCACACTCTCAACCTTGTTCTGACTTATGGTATTGAAATTGAGCAACTATTAGTCGAACCGCATAATCCTGCTTTATCCGACCATTTCTTAGTAACTTTTGAAGTACTGTTACGAGACTACAAAGCATTAGTCAAAAGCTCTTGCAGCAGAAACCTATCTGTTAGTGCTATAGCCACATTTAAGGAAGAGATTCCACCAATATTTAACTCGATAGCATGTCTGCATGGAGGGGAGGAAACTTATACAAAATGTACACCACCCCACATTGATCATGTTGTTGATAGTGCTACAGATGCGCTGCGAATAAAATTAGACTCTGTTGCTCCTTTGAAAAAGAAGAAAATAAAACAACATAGATTAGCTCCATGGCATAATGCCGAAACCCGCAAAATAAAGCAAAAGTCGAGACAACTTGAAAGGATATGGCGTTCCACTAAACTTGAAGAATCTCGTTTCATTTGGCATATTACTCTCAATGAATATTTGTATTATATTTAACCTTTATTTAACCAGATAAAAGCATTGAGATAGAATCTCATTTGCAATGCTGACCTGGCCAAGAAGGCAGCAACGTTACACATAACACATAACACAAACATATAAAATACAGAGAACATAACTAAGAAAACAAAAGACAAAAAAGCAGTCACTGCATTTTGCACATTAGGACAGTAAAAAAGGTGCACTACTTATTACTGCAAGAGCAGATAGTGGTAAGGACTTCAGACAACTTCAATTTAAAACATGCTATTGAGACAAGTGCCCTCAGTTTTAGGCTTGATTGAAGGTCATTCTAAGACCAAGGACCATAATAAAAAAGACTCCTTTTCCCAGCCTCAGTCCGCACAGCAGGAACCTGGAACCGTATCCAGGCACTGGATCTGAGGCTGTAAGAGTCTGGCTGGAGCAAATCTGGCACATATGTACAGTGGAAGCTTACCTAAAATGGCTTTATTACATCGCTCGGATCTGTCATTAGCCCGCATGGTTTTTCATACCACTGCTAAGCTGACGACACCCAATTTATTCTGTCCTTTCCCCGCTCAGAGACCCAGGTCGTCGCACGCATCTCTGCTTGTCGAGCTGACATCTCTCAGTGGATGTCCGCTCATCACCTGAAGCTCAACCTTGACAAGCCTGAACTGCTTTTCCTTCCTGGAAAAGATTGTCCCACTCTTGACCTGACTATCAACATCGGCACCTCTGTTGTTTCCCCGACTCAGACTCAGACTGCAAGGACTCTGGGTGTGATCCTAGATAACAACCTGTCCTTCACTGCAAACATCGCTGCTACAACCCGTTGCTGCAGATACACGCTCTACAACATCAGGAGGATACGCCCCCAGCTGACCCAGAAAGCCACGCAGGTTCTGGTCCAGGCTCTCGTCAGCTCACGCCTAAACTACTGCAACTCCCTCCTGGCTGGTCTACCTGCATGTGCCATCCGACCTCTGCAGCTCATCCAGAATGCAGCGGCTCGTCTGGTCTTCAACCTTCCTAAATGTTCCCACACCACTCCTCCGCTCCTCCGCTCCCTCCACTGGCTTCCGGTAACTGCTAGAATCCACTTCAAGACCCTGGTACTTGCGTACCATGCTGAGAATGGATCTGGCCCTTCCTACATCCAGGACATGGTTAAACTGTACACCCCAGCTCTGCATCAGCCAGACGACTCGCTGCACCCTCGCTGCGAGGGGGACCCAAGTTCCCATCAGCAGAAACACGTGGGTTTGCTATCCTGGCTCCAAGATGGTGGAATGAGCTCCCATTGACATCAGGACAGCAGAAAGCTTACACACCTTCCGGTGCAGACTGAAAACTCATCTCTTTCGACTCCACCTCGAGGATAGAATGACTAACAAAGAACTGCTAACAGAGCACTTATATACTAACAAAGGACTGGCTTACCTAAAGCCAGTTGAGTAGCACTTGAAATACTTGGCTCTATGAAACCTGATGTACTTATATGATTCTGTTTTCTTCAAGGTTGTGTCTTCCTGGTCGAATGTACTTATTGTAAGTCGCTTTGGATAAAAGCGTCAGCTAAATGCAATGTAATGTAATGTAATGTAATATAAGAAAGCACTGCGTAAAGCGAGAGCAGCCTACTACTCTTCATTAATAGATGAGAATAAGAATAATGCAAGATTTCTTTTCAGCACTGTAGCCAGGCTGACAGAGAGCCACAGCTCCACTGAGCCTTCTATTCCCATAGCACTCAGTAGTAATGATTTTATGTGCTTTTTTAACGATAAAATTGTTACTCTTAGAAACAAAATGAATTACCTCTTGCCTTTGACCAGTATAGTGTTATCAACAGCTCCCGGAAACGTAAGTTCTAATATTACACTAGATAGTAAACTAGAATGCTTTTCAGCCATAAACCTTGAACAATTACATTCAATGATTCTCTCTTCTAAACCATCAACGTGCATGTTAGACCCAATTCCAACTAAGCTGTTGAAGGAAGTTTTTCCATTAATTAGCACTTCTTTATTAAATATTATGAATATGTCTTTGTTATCAGACTATGTTCCACAATCATTCAAAGTAGCAGTGATAAAACCGCTTCTTAAAAAGCACAACCTCGATCCAGAGGTGTTAGCCAACTATAGACCTATTTCTAATCTTCCGTTCCTCTCAAATATTCTTGAGAAAGCGGTCGCAAAACAGCGTGATTACTTAAAAAACAATGATTTATCTGAAGATTTTCAGTCTGGCTTTAGAACTAGGGCTGTCAGTCGATTAAAATATTTAATCGCGATTAATCGCATGATTGTCCATAGTTAATCGCGATTAATCGCAAATTAATCGCACATTTTTTATTTGTTTTAAATGTACCTTAGAGGAATATTTTTCAAGTGTGTGTGTGTGTGTGTGTGTGTGTGTGTGTGTGTGTGTGTGTGTGTGTGTGTGTGTGTGTGTGTGTGTGAGATCGTTGGAGCTATGTGCAACTCAAGGCATATGCTCGAACGGGAGCTGCCTGGACGCTGCACTCATGTTGCTGCAATCATGAGTGTGCTGACTTCTCGTACAATGTCCCGCTGTCTGGCTTCCTGCATAAAGTCAAGTGCTCGGCGCAGTTGTGTGGATAGAGCGCTCCTCTGTTTTCATTTAAACAGCTCCTTATATCCGTTAGCGCAGCTAGCTAGCACCAGATGCTAACAACAACAATAGCCGCGTTCACACTGCGGTACGGTAATGCACGTAAGGTCTCTCTCTCGATCGGGCCACACACACACACACCCTCCCGGTCCTCCCGATGACCAGTCGGTGCCTGCCGGTGAGCGTGGAAGTGTGGTCTGCCACAAGCGGGCGGCAGGAGCGGGCTGTCAGCATCAGCTTGTAGATGGTATTTTAAACTCGATGCGCTCTGAAACTACGGGGCGGCCGAGGAAAAAAAATACACATGCGTTAATCGCGTTAAAATAATTAGTGGCGTTAATTTTTGTTTGCGTTAACGCGTTATTAACGCGTTAACTTGACAGCCCTATTTAGAACACATCATAGCACAGAGACAGCTCTGGTTAAAGTCACAAATGACATTCGAATAGCCTCAGACAAGGGACTTGTCTCTATTCTTGTTTTGCTCGATCTCAGTGCTGCATTTGATACTATCGACCATGACATCCTATTGCAAAGACTAGAGCACTTAGTTGGCATACAGGGAACTGCTTTAGCCTGGTTTAGGTCCTATCTATCTAAACGCTCTCAGTTTGTACGTGTTAACGATGAATCTTCCACGCAAACCAAAGTTAGCCATGGAGTGCCACAGGGCTCAGTGCTCGGACCTATTTTGTTCACATTATATATGCTTCCATTAGGCAATATTATAAGGAATCATTCTGTATATTTTCATTGTTATGCGGATGATACTCAACTATATTTATCAATCAAGCCTGATGAAATTAATTATCTAAATAAAATTCAAGACTGCCTCAAGGACTTAAAAATGTGGATGACCTTAAACTTTTTGATGTTAAACACGACCAAAACTGAAGTTATTGTACTTGGCCTGAAGAATCTACGAAACAAATTATCTAAAGATATACTAACTATGGAAGGCATTAATTTGGCCTCCAGTGAGACTGTAAGGAATCTTGGTGTTATATTTGATCAAGATTTATCCTTTAACGCCCACATAAAATCAATTTCAAGGACCGCCTACTTCCATCTACGTAACATTGCAAATATCAGGCATATCTTGCCTCAAAGCGATGCAGAGAAACTAGTCCATGCATTTGTTACTTCTAGGCTGGATTATTGTAACTCCTTATTATCAGGGAGTACCAAGAAGTCAGTCAAGTCGCTTCAGCTGATTCAAAATGCTGCGGCTCGTGTACTAACCAGAGTTAGGAGAAGGGACCACATTACTCCTGTTCTGGCTGCCTTACACTGGCTCCCTATAGAACACAGGATAGAATTTAAAATTATTCTTCTCACCTACAAAGCCCTTAATGGGCAGGCGCCATCTTACCTTAAATAACTCATTATACCCTACTGTCCTACTAGGACAGGGGTATTCAACTAAAGTTCAACGAGGTCCAGTTAGAGAAAATCTCCCCATGCAAAGGTCCGGAAAATCAAACTGTCTAAGTTGCTTTATGAATTAGTGTGATATGTATTGAAGTAGCCTGTAGCTTTATCAACATCTGCATGTAATCAACAGCTGACTGCCAATCAAATAAAGAAAGTACAATTAAAAAAACAACAACATTTATTGTCAATTAACATTGTACTATACAGATATACAGTAAATACTGTGGATATGTGTAATGTTCCTCTCTGGCTGAATTTAAAAATAAAATAGGAGAAAATAAATCAAATAGCTTTTGAAAATATGTGCATCTTAAAAGTGCTTAACTTTAGATAAATAAAATAAAGTGTAGCAGCAGCAGCTTGAGTTTCCCTTTTTCTTTATTAACCGTTTCACATCATGACTTAACAGTTTCAGACGATTATAGAACAATATCAGTCTTTACACATCATAACAATTGAACAGTTTCAAAGTTTCTCTTTCTTTCCCTCTTATATTGCAGTCCCTCACTCACTTTGTTCTGTTCAGTGAGAGAATTGAGCTCGAGCTTATTGTCCTGCCAGGAGTTTGAATCTGGGCTGAAATGGTGTCAGGGCCATTCTCATACACATGCAGGTGCTCATTGGTTAGCCTCGGTTAGCCTGCCCTGGAACGATATTTCGTTTTTGATCCTGGTGGACTGATCATATCGGGCTCTGAGACTGCTTATTTTGTGTGACCTCAGTTCTGACTTGAGAGGGAATGTTAGGTCAAACACTTAGTGTTTTGTCTCATAGTGGCGTTTTGGCACTTTTAATGAGTGCCACGGTCTCTGAACAAATGAGACACACTGGTTCTGTGATCCCAGTGGGCAAGATGAACATGAACGAGTCCACTCAGGGTTAAAAGCTCTGTTCTTCTCACTGTCCACGTTCCTCTTCTTGGAGAGCGCCATGTGTAATTATTTGTCTCTCCCTGTCTGCCGCTAACTCGCCTGTTCACTCTTCTCTCCGTGTATCGCTAATTATTCTCTTCTCTCACTTTCCTCTCCGCTTCTCTCTGCCGCGCTCTCATCTCTTCTTCTGTGTTTCTCTCCCTGTCTCGCTCACTTGTCTCTTTCGCCCCCTGTCGGCAGCGGTTGAAATAGAATCACCCCGTCAAAATTGAAATCCCCTATTAATGTATTGATTATAGGCCCGGGTCCGTATAGGTCGGCGTCTGGGTCCGGATCCGGACCGCGGTCTGCCTGTTGCCGACCCCTGTAATAGGGCATTGCGTTCCAAGAATGCAGGGTTGTTGGTTGTTCCTAGAGTCTCTAAAAGTACAATGGGAGCCAGAGCCTTTTCTTATCAAGCTCCACATTTGTGGAATCAGCTTCCAGTTTGTGTTCGGGCGGCAGACACCCTATCCGTTTTTAAGAGTGCGCTTAAGACCTTCCTTTTTGATAAAGCTTATAGTTAGGGCTGATTAGATTCAGCCCCTAGTTTTGCTGATATAGGCTTAGTTTGTCGGGGGACATCTCACTTTTTCCTTCTCTCTGTCTGTACCTGTGTCCTCTCATGGGGACATCTCACTTCCTCCTTCTCTCTGTCTGTCCCTGTGTCCTCTCATGTTCCCATTAACCCAGCTTCCCCACATGTCTTTATTGTTGGTGTCTATATACGCTGGGATCCGGAGTCATGGATGATCCTGCGGTCCTGTGTCCTGGATCACGAGCCCTGGATCGTGAGTCGTGGCTGTGGTCCTGGATCATCGGTCCTGGATGGATATCCTCGTGGATTCATCTTCCTATTATACACACATGCATTTCCAAACATCTGGACTACCTATGTTGCAAATGTATTATCTTTTCAATTCACACACGGCATCTATTGCACGTCTGTCCGTCCTGGGAGAGGGATCCCTCCTCTGCTGCTCTCCCTGAGGTTTCTCTCATGTTCCCTTTAAACTGGGTTTTCTCCGGGAGTTTTTCCTTGTACGATGTGAGGGTCTAAGGACAGAGGGTCTAAGGACAGAGGGTCTAAGGACAGAGGGTCTATGGACAGAGGGTCTAAGGACAGAGGGTCAAAGGACAGAGGGTCTAAGGACCGATGGTCAAAGGACAGAGGGTCTAAGGACAGAGGGTCTAAGGACAGAGGGTCTGAGGACAGAGGGTCTAAGGACAGAGGGTCTAAGGACAGAGGGTCTAAGGACAGAGGGTCTGAGGACAGAGGGTCAAAGGACAGAGGGTCTAAGGACAGAGGGTCTAAGGAGAGAGGGTCTAAGGACAGAGGGTCTGAGGACAGAGGGTGTCGTATTGTCATACTGATATTCTGTACACACTGTAAAGACCACTGAGACAAATGTAACATTTGTGATATTGGACTATAAATAAACATTGATTGATGAGTTTCTGGCCAGCAAGGGGCGCTGCAGAGCAGACCTGCAGGGGGGAACACACATATCTGGTTAGTGATCGGTCTAAATGTTGGCTGATCACAGTCTACATTACACACGTATTTGATGTATATATATAAATATATATATATTTTGGGATTTGAATTGATATCTAACATCATATTGTGGCATTAAAGTGCAAAATAAAAAAATAAAAATGGTAAGACATGTTTTAATTGTGCGTTTGTCCCCACAGCTCCCAGCCCCCCCACCTCCTTCCTGTTCGGGGGGGTCACCAACACCTCTCTGGAGGTCACCTGGAACGCCCCCCCTGACTGCGACTACGACGGCTTCGAGCTGCAGTGGCTGCCTCGGGACCGGCTGTCCGTCACAGACCCGTATAGAAGCCCCGCCTCCAGGAGCCGCATCCTGCAGGGCCTGTTTCCAGGGCGACGCTACACCTTCAGCCTGAGCACCGTCAGCGGGGGGGCCGGGGGCGCCACGTACAGCCCCCCCATCCACAACAGCATCCGGACCAGTAGGTGTAATCTGTGTATTAGTACTAACAGAATGTGTATCAGTACTAACAGAGTATAGTACTAACAGAGCACTCCTCCCTCAGGACCCGGGGGGTCCAGGCGCTGCGCTGTGTATATTAGTACTAACAGAGTGTGTATTAGTAGTAACAGAGTGTAGTACTAACAGAGTACTCGTCCCTCAGGACCCGGGGGGGTGCAGGCTCTGCGCTGCCGGCCCCAGAGCTCCACCTCCCTCTCCTGCTCCTGGACCCCACCCCAGGCAGACTATGACTCCTTCAGCATTGAGTGCTCTGACTCGAGGCTCCTGGTGTACTCGCAGCGCAGCAACAACACCACGTACGTGATCGAGCATCTGCAGCCGAGCCGGAGGTACAGCGTCAGCGTGAAGACCATCTCAGAGCAGAGCACCAGCGAGGAGGCGCGGGACAGCGTGCTCACCATGATCGACCGTGAGACTTCCTGTTTCCTGTAAAGCACTTCCTGTTTCCTTTCCCTGTAAAGCACTTCGTCTTTGTATGCCATACATTTTTGCATACATTCACAGTAAATATGTATTCAGTATGATAGCTGTCTAACAGAAGTACTACATTTTACTTTACTAACATTTTCAAAAAAATCTTCCCGAGGGGGGCATACCCTTGGACCCCCCTAGAGGATGTGACGTCCACCCCCCATTTCAAACATGTTCATACAATACTGAATACATTTGAAGCCATTTTGACGTATATTACCTATGTCAATAAGTTTCTGTTTTTTTAGTGTATTTGTCTTTTGTAGAGATTTTTCATTTATTCTTTATTTATAAAATCTCGCCTAGGGCAGCAAATAGTCTAGAACCGGCCCTGGTACTAGGCCTCAAGAGCCTTTCTTGTGCTGGCAGACACATAGAAAAAAATTGGCGGGGCGCACTTCGTACGTGCACACACTAAACAATTCCATGCGCTCCGCGCTCACATTATGCTGGGCCCAGGTGCCTTAGCACCGCTACTATGACTCCATCCAAGGGGAAACATTGTCCTGTAAAGCACTTCCTGTTTCCTGTTGATGACTTCCTGTTTCCTGCAGGTCCTCCGGTGCCCCTCCCCAGCACCAGGATCAGTGTTTTCTCTGCTGCGGTCACAGAGTCCTCGGTGGTCTTCCAGGTGAATTGCAGCTGGTTCAGTGACGCTCACGGAGCCGTCAGGTTCTTCACGGTGGTGGTGTCTGAGTCTCAGGGTGAATATAAACTCCCTCAGGACAATGTGATGCTCAGAGTCCTGTGTTAAAGTCTTTCATCCAGACTTTAGGGTTAGAATCAGGTTTCTTCACACATAGAACAGACTGTGTCTCGCTCGGAGAGGACGCTGGCATTGACTGCTCGCCGCTTCTCCGTTGACTGCTCGCCGCTTCTCCGCCTCTATCACCCCTCTATCCTTTTCTGCATTGCACATTGTTTTTAATTTTAATTTATTTTGGACGCCTACCTCCGCTGCTGGCTGAAGCCGGCTGCCCTCACTCAGCCAACAAAGTGCCAGGTGGCTTATGCTATCTGCTACATCGCCTACTTGTCTGTCTCCATCCCAGGCAACAACCGTGGACTCTCTCTGCCTCCTGCCTTCATCTCTGGGGTACATCTGTCCCGTCCCGCTGTTCACATCCTCCTGCCATGTCATGGATCTTCCTCGTCTCCACAACAATCCTCCACCTCTGTGCACCTAGCCCGCTAGCCGCTATCACTCCTAACACACTGCTCCCAGCATTCCCGCCTGTCATCATGCTGAAATACTCCATCTCACAGCTTCTGTCATTCACCAACTCCTCCACCCCGTCTTCCATCTCAGTCATCAGACATCTTGGAGTCCTCCGTCAACCCCGCTACATTCACCGAAGCACCCGCCGCAGTTTTGTTTACTTTCAGCACGGACAATCCATAGCATCCATCTGCTCTACCCAACGCACACCTGACGCGTCATCAGAACGCAACTCCTACTGCTCCTCTCTCCCCCGCTAACCTACACTCCCAGCTGCATGAAATACCTGGAGCGCATCCCACTCCCCTCCGCCTCCCAACACATAACAAGCCATTTCTCCCCACCATCAAGCCCCCCTCCTCTGCTCCACTGCCCCCTCTCTCATGCCCACCCCCGCTCTGCTAACCTGGCCAACCTCATACCTCTCCAGCCAGAACATCCGGATTACAGAACTCACTCTCCCCTCAGTACCATCCTTCGAATTCCTCGCCTTCAAAGCCCCTCCCTCACTGACAGTTATCCTCATTTACCACCCCCCCAAACCACACCCCTCCTTCCTCTCTGATCTCACTGATCTCCTCATCATTGCTTCATCCCTCTCCTCACGTCTGTTACTGCTCGGCGACCTCAACATCCACATGGACTCCCCCACCTGCAAACCTCGCTTCTGAATTCTCCTCTCTTCTGGACAATTTCTCAATTACCCAACATGTCACCTTCCCCACCCATGATAAAGGACACATCCGTCACCTTGTCTGCTCCACCAACCTCCCAGTACTCGACCTCCACCCCTGCCCCTTTCCCCTCTCTGACCACAAACTCATACATTTCACCATCGCCTCCCCCGTCCGCCCACCCAATCCAGGAACATCACCTTCCGTAATGTATGCTCTGTTGATCCCCAGCACCTCTCCGACCTGCTGTCCTCTACTCTCCCCCTGGACTCGAACCTCAGCTCACCCGATGAACAACTCAACCACCTTAACTCCACCCTACTCGCCTCCCTCAACAGCCTGGCCCCCCTCAAAAGGAAAAAATTCACTTTTTAAACCTCCTCACCCTGGTTCACCCTTGCACTCCGTAAACTGAAGCAAACCGGCCGCCAACTTCAACGCCTAACCATGAAATCATCCCTCAAACCCCGTGCTGACACCCTCCCTTCCTCCACTTCCACTTTATGCAGTTCATTCCTCCAGTTTTTCTCTGACAAAATCACTGCCATTAATCTCTCCCTATCCGCTGCATCTGACACACATACATCTCCCCCAGCATCCACCGCCACAATTTCTCCCCCCATCTCCCTGGACCTCCCGAGCCCTCCTCCTCACGGCCGCCTCTCCCAGTTCACTCTGGTTACCCCCCCTGAAATCCTCAAACTGATCAGCTCCTCCAAACCCACAACCTGCTCCCTTGACCCTCTACCCACCCCTCTCCTGAAGTCCTGCTCCCCATCCTCTGCCCCTACCTTGTCAACCTTTTCAACTCCTCCCCGTCCCAAGGAACCGTTCTCTCTGCCTTCAAAACTGCTGCTGTGACTCCCATCCTCAAGAAACCCGGTCTGGATCCCTCCTCCCTCAGTAACTACCGTCCCATCTCCAACCTCCCCTTTCACTCAAAAACAATAGAACGCATCATCTCCAAACAACTCCACCGCCATCTCCAAACCAACCAGCTTTTTGAACCCCTTCAGTCTGGTTTTCGTCCCCACCACAGCACAGAAACGGCCCTCATCAAAGTCCTCAATGACCTCCTCACCTCTGCTGACACCGGTTCCCTCAACATCCTCAACATCCTCACCCTCCTCGACCTGAGTGCAGCCTTCGATACCGTGAGCCACTCCATCCTGCTCACCCGACTCCAAGACATCGGTATCGAAGGTACTGCACTCAGTGGCTCCAGTCCTACCTCTCAGACAGATCCCACTTCATCTCCCTCAACAACCACTCCTCTGCCACAGCCTCAGTCACCCAAGGTGTTCCCCAAGGCTCAGTACTCGGCCCCCTCCTCTTCACCATCTACATCCTCCCCCTTGGTCAGATTCTCCGCCAATATAACCTGGACTTTCACTGCTATGCCGACGACACCCAGATTTACCTCAGCACCAAATCCCCCAACAACCCCCCCCTCCCCACATCGAATCCTGTGTGACTGCAATAAAATCCTGGATGCAACACAACTTGCTCAAACTCAACAGCAATAAAACTGAACTCCTCCTCATCGGATCGAAATCCACCCTCAGCAAAACCCCCAACCTGACAGTCACCATTGATGGCACCCCTGTTCCCCCCTCCACCCAGGCACGCAACCGTGGCGTGATATTTGACCCCACCCTCTCCCTCGAGCCCCACATCCATCATGTTGTAAAAATCTCATTTTTCCACCTCTCTCACCCGCCCTGCAGCTGAGCGACTCATTCTCGCCTTCATCTCCTCCCGCCTTGACTATTGCAACTCCCTCCTCTACTACGGCATCAGCACTACACCCCTCAATAGACTCCAGAGTGTCCAGAATGCAGCCGCCAGACTCCTCACCGACGCCAAATCATGGCATCACATCACCCCGGTCCTCAAAGAACTCCACTGGCTTCCCGTTTCTCACCGCATCCACAACAAACTCCTGCTCCTCCCTTACAAAGCCCTCCACCATCTACCCCCCCTACCTCACTGACCTCCTCATCCTCTACCATCCTCTCCGGACTCTCAGATCCACCTCAGCCGGTTTGCTTTCCACCCCCAAGGCCAAACTCCGGAGCTTCGGGGATAGAGCCTTCTCTGTGGCAGCCCCAAAGCTCTGGAACTCCCTCCCCCAAGACCTCCGTGAGTCTGAGTCCCTCACCCTGCTCCAGTCCCGCCTCAAAACCCACCTCTTCAACTCTCTATCCATAAGCCCCCCCCTCTCAATCAACTTCCTCTTGTCTGCCTTTTCTGTTTATTTTATTTGTTTGTTTTGTTTTGTTGTTTTTGTCTATTTTTGCCTGTCCTTGTTTGTCTACCCTCCCTCACACTGTAAAGCGTCTTTGAGTTTGAGAAAAGCGCTATATAAATATAATCTATTAATATTATTATACAAGGAGTTGCTTTGGTGTCTAGTGGTATGAACATAAACTACATAAGACAATAAGTTGTAAAAGAAGGTCACAAATATAACCATTTTTAAAAATAGTTTTTGAAAAACTATTTAAAAAGTAGCCTCCCTGTATGCTGACCTAAGATTAAGATTAAGATAGACTTTTATTAATCCCTCGTGGGGAAATTGTTTCTCTGCATTTGACCCATCCTAGTGTTAGGAGCGGTGTGCTGCCATTTTGAACGGCGCCCGGGGAGCTGTGTAGGGAACGGTGCCTTGCTCAGGGACACCTCGGTAGCACCTGGTCCCTGTATGCTGACCTAAAGAAGGTCTGGTCCCTGTATGCTGACCTTAAGATTGTCTGGTCCCTGTATAGTGACCTAAAGAAGGTCTGGTCCCTGTAAAGTGACCTAAAGAAGGTCTGGTCCCTGTATAGTGACCTAAAGAAGGACTGGTCCCTGTAAAGTGACCTAAAGAAGGTCTGGTCCCTGTATGCTGACCTAAAGAAGGTCTGGTCCCTGTAAAGTGACCTAAAGAAGGTCTGGTCCCTGTATGCTGACCTACAGAAGGTCTGGTCCCTGTATAGTGACCTAAAGAAGGTCTGGTCCCTGTATGCTGACCTAAAGAAGGTCTGGTCCCTGTATAGTGACCTAAAGAAGGTCTGGTCCCTGTAAAGTGACCTAAAGAAGGTCTGGTCCCTGTATGCTGACCTAAAGAAGGTATGGTCCCTGTATAGTGACCTAGAGAAGGTCTGGTCCCTGTAAAGTGACCTAAAGAAGGTCTGGTCCCTGTATGCTGACCTAAAGAAGGTCTGGTCCCTGTATGCTGACCTAAAGAAGGTCTGGTCCCTGTATAGTGACCTAAAGAAGGTCTGGTCCCTGTATGCTGACCTAAAGAAGGTCTGGTCCCTGTATAGTGACCTAAAGAAGGTCTGGTCCCTGTATGCTGACCTAAAGAAGGTCTGGTCCCTGTATGCTGACCTAAAGAAGGTCTGGTCCCTGTATGCTGACCTAGAGAAGGTCTGGTCCCTGTATAGTGACCTAAAGAAGGTCTGGTCCCTGTATGCTGACCTAAAGAAGGTCTGGTCCCTGTATAGTGACCTAAAGAAGGTCTGGTCCCTGTATGCTGACCTAAAGAAGGTCTGGTCCCTGTATAGTGACCTAAAGAAGGTCTGGTCCCTGTATGCTGACCTAAAGAAGGTCTGGTCCCTGTATGCTGACCTAGAGAAGGTCTGGTCCCTGTATGCTGACCTAAAGAAGGTCTGGTCCCTGTATAGTGACCTAAAGAAGGTCTGGTCCCTGTATGCTGACCTAGAGAAGGTCTGGTCCCTGTATAGTGACCTAGAGAAGGTCTGGTCCCTGTAAAGTGACCTAAAGAAGGTCTGGTCCCTGTATGCTGACCTAAAGAAGGTCTGGTCCCTGTATAGTGACCTAAAGAAGGTCTGGTCCCTGTATGCTGACCTAAAGAAGGTCTGGTCCCTGTATAGTGACCTAAAGAAGGTCTGGTCCCTGTATAGTGACCTAAAGAAGGTCTGGTCCCTGTATGCTGACCTAAAGAAGGTCTGGTCCCTGTATGCTGACCTAAAGAATGTCTGGTCCCTGTATGCTGACCTTAAGAAGGTTTGGTCCCTGTATGCTGACCTAAAGAAGGTCTGGTACCTGTATGCTGACCTTAAGATTGTCTGGTCCCTGTAAAGTGACCTAAAGAAGGTCTGGTCCCTGTATGCTGACCTAAAGAAGGTCTGGTCCCTGTATGCTGACCTAAAGAAGGTCTGGTCCCTGTAAAGTGACCTAAAGAAGGTCTGGTCCCTGTATAGTGACCTAAAGAAGGTCTGGTCCCTGTATGCTGACCTAAAGAAGGTCTGGTCCCTGTATGCTGACCTAAAGAAGGTCTGGTCCCTGTATAGTGACCTAAAGAAGGTCTGGTCCCTGTAAAGTGACCTAAAGAAGGTCTGGTCCCTGTATGCTGACCTAAAGAAGGTCTGGTCCCTGTATAGTGACCTAAAGAAGGTCTGGTCCCTGTATGCTGACCTAAAGAAAGTCTGGTCCCTGTAAAGTGACCTAAAGAAGGTCTGGTCCCTGTAAAGTGACCTAAAGAAGGTCTGGTCCCTGTATGCTGACCTAAAGAAGGCCTGGTCCCTGTATAGTGACCTAAAGAAGGTCTGGTCCCTGTATGCTGACCTAAAGAAGGTCTGGTCCCTGTAAAGTGACCTAAAGAAGGTCTGGTCCCTGTATGCTGACCTAAAGAAAGTCTGGTCCCTGTATAGTGACCTAAAGAAGGTCTGGTCCCTGTAAAGTGACCTAAAGAAGGTCTGGTCCCTATATGCTGACCTAGAGAAGGTCTGGTCCCTGTATGCTGACCTAAAGAAGGTCTGGTCCCTGTATGCTGACCTAAAGAAGGTCTGGTCCCTGTATGCTGACCTAAAGAAGGTCTGGTCCCTGTATAGTGACCTAAAGAAGGTCTGGTCCCTGTATGCTGACCTAAAGAAGGTCTGGTCCCTGTATGCTGACCTAAAGAAGGTCTGGTCCCTGTATAGTGACATAAAGAAGGTCTGGTCCCTGTATAGTGACCTAAAGAAGGTCTGGTCCCTATAAAGTGACCTAAAGAAGGTCTGGTCCCTGTATGCTGACCTAAAGAAGGTCTGGTCCCTGTATAGTGACCTAAAGAAGGTTTGGTCCCTGTATAGTGACCTAAAGAAGGTCTGGTCCCTGTATGCTGTCCTAAAGAAGGTCTGGTCCCTGTAAAGTGACCTAAAGAAGGTCTGGTCCCTGTATGCTGACCTAAAGAAGGTCTGGTCCCTGTATGCTGACCTAAAGAAGGTCTGGTCCCTGTAAAGTGACCTAAAGAAGGTCTGGTCCCTGTAAAGTGACCTAAAGAAGGTCTGGTCCCTGTATGCTGACCTAAAGAAGGTCTGGTCCCTGTATGCTGACCTAAAGAAGGTCTGGTCCCTGTAAAGTGACCTAAAGAAGGTCTGGTCCCTGTATGCTGACCTAAAGAAGGTCTGGTCCCTGTATAGTGACCTAAAGAAGGTCTGGTCCCTGTATAGTGACCTCTGCACGTGATGAAGAGGAGCAGCTCTGGTGTCTCTGCAGGTGATGAAGACGAGCAGCTCTTCTTCACCCTGTGTCTGATCTCTCTGCAGGTGATGAAGACGAGCAGCTCTTCATCACCCTGTGTCTGGTGTCTCTGCAGGTGATGAAGACGAGCAGCCTCAGCAGCAGCATCCTCTTCCTTCCTACCGGGATTATAAATTAAACAGCTCCATAAAGAACTTCCAGACGGGCTTCTTCCCCAGCAGCTGCAGTGACAGCAGTCAGCACAGCTTCCAGCTGGCTCTGGGCTCGGGGGCGACTCCTCTGGGCGGGCCCTGTCAGCGCAGAGACGTCCAACCAGCGGAAAGCAGCACCGGGCAGTTCTGTGACGGGCCCCTGAAACCCAGAACTGCATACAGGTACCCATCTCATGTGTTGAATGAACAGGCCACAAGACGCCTTACACTGTCTTTCTTAGTCGTGATCACTTGCTTGGCTCCCGCTGATGTGTTCATAATGTACGACTTGGGTTTAATCAAAATAAAATAATAAACTTTTCACACATTAACAAAGAAAACCACCTTTAGAATAGTCAAACAAATCTTAGATCCTCTTTCTGGACGTTGTGTAGTCTGTCGCACAGGTTACCCATCTCTCTGTCTCTTTAGAGGCTGGTGGGATTAGGAGGTCAGGATTAGGAGGTCAGGATTAGGAGGTCAGGAGTAGGTGACAATATTTGGCCTTTTTAACAAAAGACTGGCTCAGATTACATTACTACTGATTACTACTGATTACATCATCTTACATGTAACTAGTATATTTAACGGATTACATTTTTAAAGTAACCCTCCCAGCCCTGATAATCAAGCGTCCAAAGGATGTTAAAAACCCTGAGGTCTCTGCCTTCAGAAATCCATAGCATTCTATATCTCACATATCTATTATTACAATGAGCAGAGTATTCTTTTACTGTATGGTATATCATTTTACATCTAGTTTAAGCTGATCTTGTTCTATTTTACTTGGGTAGAGGGTTATTTTAATTTTCCTGCATTACTTGCACATTAGTCTGTCAACATTCTCTTGCACTATTTTATAGTTTGTTGTCTATATTTATTTGTGTTGCATTGTTGGAGAAGCCTGGGACTTCAGATGTTCATTTCATAACTACAGTAGCTTTGCATACCTTTTCTCTGTGTCTGCAGGCTCAGCATCCGAGCGTTCACTCAGCTGTTTGATGACCAGCAGAGAGCCTCTCCTCTGTACAGCGACACCTACCTGTCACTGCCCATCGTCACCGAGGCCGGTCCGCTGCCCGTCAGACATTAACGTCTTCATTTAAACCAAACCGTTTCAGATGTCCACGAATAAAAACGTTGTGTATCCTCCCTCAGAGCCTCTGAGCGGCGTGATCGAGGGTGTCAGTGCCGGCATGTTCCTTGTCGTCATTATGGTGGGGGTCACCGCTCTGCTGGTTTGCCGACAAAAGAGTCGCAAAGTGTAAGTATCTATGACTTAAAGACGTGATTACACAACTTACGTCCTCACTCACACTGTGTATCACTAAGCTGCCTCTGCTGGACTGTAACACACCTCCTCCCTCACACTGAGCTGCCTCTGTTGGACTGTAACACACCTCCTCCTCACACTGAGCTGCCTCTGCTGGACTGTAACACACCTCCTCGTCACACTGTGCTGCCTCTGATGGACTGTAACACACCTCCTCCTCACACTGAGCTGCCTCTGCTGGACTGTAACACACCTCCTCCTCACACTGAGCTGCCGCTGCTGGACTGTAACACACCTCCTCGTCACACTGTGCTGCCTCTGCTGGACTGTAACACACCTCCTCCTCACACTGAGCTGCCTCTGCTGGACTGTAACACACCTCCTCCTCACACTGAGCTGCCTCTGCTGGACTGTAACACACCTCCTCCTCACACTGAGCTGCCTCTGCTGGACTGTAACACACCTCCTCCTCACACTGAGCTGCCGCTGCTGGACTGTAACACACCTCCTCGTCACACTGTGCTGCCTCTGCTGGACTGTAACACACCTCCTCCTCACACTGAGCTGCCTCTGCTGGACTGTAACACACCTCCTCCTCACACTGAGCTGCCTCTGCTGGACTGTAACACACCTCCTCCTCACACTGAGCTACCTCTGCTGGACTGTAACACACCTCCTCCTCACACTGAGCTGCCTCTGCTGGACTGTAACACACCTCCTCCTCACACTGAGCTGCCTCTGCTGGACTGTAACACACCTCCTCCTCACACTGAGCTGCCTTTGCTGGACTGTAACACACCTCCTCCTCACACTGAGCTGCCTCTGCTGGACTGTAACACACCTCCTCCTCACACTGAGCTGCCTCTGCTGGACTGTAACACACCTCCTCCTCACACTGAGCTGCCTCTGCTGGACTGTAACACACCTCCTCCTCACACTGAGCTGCCTCTGCTGGACTGTAACACACCTCCTCGTCACACTGTGCTGCCTCTGCTGGACTGTAACACACCTCCTCCTCACACTGAGCTGCCTCTGCTGGACTGTAACACACCTCCTCCTCACACTGAGCTGCCTCTGCTGGACTGTAACACACCTCCTCCTCACACTGAGCTGCCTCTGCTGGACTGTAACACACCTCCTCGTCACACTGTGCTGCCTCTGCTGGACTGTAACACACCTCCTCCCTCACACTGAGCTGCCTCTGCTGGACTGTAACACACCTCCTCCTCACACTGAGCTGCCTCTGCTGGACTGTAACACACCTCCTCATCACACTGGCCCTTTCTCATTTCTCTAACTCCCCTCCTCGAGACTTTGTCCCGCCCACAGGAGATGTCGAGGAGGGGAGCCGAGGAGAGAGGAGGGGAACCGAGGAGGGAGGAGGGGAGCCGAGGAGAGAGGAGGGGAACCGAGGAGAGAGGAGGGGAGCCGAGGAGAGAGGAGGGGAGCTGAGGAGTCGAGGAGGGGAGCCGAGGAGAGAGGAGGGGAGTCGAGGAGAGAGGAGGGGAAGCAGCAGGCGGTGAGAGAAAGGAGAACTCCTCTCCTCTGAGCGGTCATCTTAAAGAGACGTCCATTAGTGATGACAGGAGGCTCAGCCTCTGTCTGAGGACACATGTGTTCAAGACCACTTCTATATCTACTTTGATTCATTCACAGGGCGGTGTCATGAGACGATAACAGGCTACAGATGAGGACACACACACACACACACACACACACACACACACACACACACATATATATATATTTATATAAATATATACCATTTCAGAATCAAACATAATAACGTACACTATCAGAGACTGGATATCCCCCCCCCCCTCTCTGGTCGCTACAATGAGGAAAATAAATTACGGGCCAAAAGTTTTATTTACAAGTATTACAAGTTAAGCAGAGGACACCAAACCAATTGAGACCTGTCTGTCCGCTGTATCTACACACTGTACCACACACACACCTACACACTGTAACACACACACACGTACACACTGTACCACACACACGTACACACTGTACCACACACACACCTACACACTGTACCACACACACCTACACACTGTACCACACACACACCTACACACTGTACCACACACACACCTACACACTGTACCACACACACACCTACACACTGTGCCACACACACACCTACACACTGTACCACACACACACCTACACACTGTACAACACACACCTACACACTGTACCACACACACGTACACACTGTACCACACACACACCTACACACTGTACCACACACACACCTACACACTGTACCACACACACACCTACACACTGTACCACACACACACACACACACCTACACACTGTACCACACACACACACACACACCTACACACTGTACCACACACACACCTGCACACTGTACCACACACACACCTACACACTGTACCACACACACACACCTGCACACTGTACCACACACACACACACCTACACACTGTACCACACACACACCTACACACTGTACCACACACACACCTACACACTGTACCACACACACGTGCACACTGTACCACACACACACCTACACACTGTACCACACACACACCTACACACTGTACCACACACACACCTACACACTGTACCACACACACACCTACACACTGTACCACACACACACCTACACACTGTACCACACACACCTACACACTGTACCACACACACACCTACACACTGTACCACACACACACACCTACACACTGTACCACACACACACACACACACCTGCAGCTCCTAAAGCATCATCAGGCCATTGTGTATTTTATTTGGTGAAGCACTAAATGGTGTTGGAAACATCTGGACTCTTTGTTTGTAGATATCTCTAAACTAGAGAAAGAGAGTCGGCTGTTCCACTGAGTGATAGATACTCTCTGGTCTGCTTTCTGCACGGACCTCTCAGCTGCTCTGCTTTCTGCACGGACCTCTCAGCTGGTCTCTCTGGAAACATGGCGTCACCATGAGAGCAGGTACTACAGTAATATCCAGGGGATGCAGAGCTGTGATTGGCTGAGATCAGTCCGGCCGTGCGTCACGACTCTTTGAAACATCTCTGTTGCCGGAAATGCATCCACGAAGGAGCCGAGGAGGAGCCATCAGTGTCTCCTCGGTCAGAGCTCCTCCAGAGAGTCTCCTCTCTCCTCTCTCCTCTCTCCTCGGTTAGAGCTCCTCCAGAGAGCCTCCTCTCTCCTCTCCTCTCCTCTCTCCTCTCTCCTCGGTTAGAGCTCCTCCAGAGAGGCTCCTCGATGCTCGATCCTCGGTCCTCGAAGTGCATTCAGAGAAATGAGATGTCCTTCAACATGGCGTGCTAAAATTCATTTCCGGGTCACTACCAGAGGACCGAGGAGTCGAGGAGTCGAGGAGTCGAGGAGTTGAGGAGTCGAGGAGTCGAGGAGTCGAGGAGGGGATTTGATGAAATGAGAAAGAGCCACTGTTTATCATTGGTCTGCCTCTGCTGGACTGTAACCTACGATAAAGCTTTATGTATTCATGACTCGGGTCCGGATCTTTATCTCTTTCCATCAGGAATGACTTGGTAGTTGTGTGCGGACAAGTGGTTCTGAGGTTATGATTGGACGACAGCGCAGGTGATGAATAAAGATAACTTGTGTGTTTCAGAGTTCAGGAGAGAACGGCGGTCAGGATGAGTGTGAGGAGGGAGGGGCCAACATCAGGCCTCCATCAGGGAGTCAGAGGGTACAACACTGCATCACATACTGCATTCTGTACTGTAGTACTACTGCTGATAATACTGCATGTTGTACTGTAATACTACTGCATCACATACCGCATTCTGTACTGTAGTACTACTGCTGATAATACTGCATGTTGTACTGTAATACTACTGCATCACATACTGCATTCTGTACTGTAGTACTACTGCTGATAATACTGCATGTTGTACTGTAATACTACTGCTGATAATACTGCATGTTGTACTGTAATACTATTGCTGATAATACTGCATGTTGTACTGTAATACTACTGCTGATAATACTGCATGTTGTACTGTAATACTACTGCTGATCATACTGCATGTTGTACTGTAATACTACTGCTGACAATACTGCATGTTGTACTGTAATACTACTGCTGATCATACTGCATATTGTACTGTAATACTACTGCTGACAATACTGCATGTTGTACTGTAATACTACTGCATCACATACTGCATTCTGTACTGTAGTACTACTGCTGATAATACTGCATGTTGTACTGTAATACTATTGCTGATAATACTGCATGTTGTACTGTAATACTACTGCTGATAATACTGCATGTTGTACTGTAATACTACTGCTGATAATACTGCATGTTGTACTGTAATACTACTGCATCACATACTGCATTCTGTACTGTAGTACTACTGCTGATAATACTGCATGTTGTACTGTAATACTACTGCATCACATACTGCATTCTGTACTGTAGTACTACTGCTGATAATACTGCATGTTGTACTGTAATATTACTGCTGATAATACTGCATGTTGTACTGTAATACTACTGCTGATAATACTGCATGTTGTACTGTAATACTACTGCATCACATACTGCATTCTGTACTGTAGTACTACTGCTGATAATACTGCATGTTGTACTGTAATACTATTGCTGATAATACTGCATGTTGTACTGTAATACTACTGCTGATAATACTGCATGTTGTACTGTAATACTATTGCTGATAATACTGCATGTTGTACTGTAATACTACTGCTGATAATACTGCATGTTGTACTGTAATACTATTGCTGATAATACTGCATGTTGTACTGTAATACTACTGCTGATAATACTGCATGTTGTACTGTAATACTACTGCTGATAATACTGCATGTTGTACTGTAATACTACTGCTGACAATACTGCATGCTTTACTGTAATACTACTGCTGATAATACTGCATGTTGTACTGTAATACTACTGCTGATAATACTGCATGTTGTACTGTAATACTACTGCTGATAATACTGCATGTTGTACTTTAATACTACTGCTGATAATACTGCATGTTGTACTGTAATACTACTGCTGATAATACTGCATGTTGTACTGTAATACTACTGCTGATAATACTGCATGTTGTACTGTAATACTTCTGCTGATAATACTGCATGTTGTACTGTAATACTACTGCTGATAATACTGCATGTTGTATTGTAATACTACTGCTGATAATACTGCATGTTGTACTGTAATACTACTGCTGATAATACTGCATGTTGTACTGTAATACTACTGCTGATAATACTGCATGTTGTACTGTAATACTACTGCTGATAATACTGCATGTTGTACTGTAATACTACTGCTGATAATACTGCATGTTGTACTGTAATACTACTGCTGATAAGACTGCATGTTGTACTGTAATACTACTGCTGATAATACTGCATGTTGTACTGTAATACTACTGCTGATAATACTGCATGTTGTACTGTAATACTATTGCTGATAATACTGCATGTTGTACTGTAATACTACTGCTGATAATACTGCATGTTGTACTGTAATACTACTGCTGATAATACTGCATGTTGTACTGTAATACTTCTGCTGATAATACTGCATGTTGTACTGTAATACTACTGCTGATAATACTGCATGTTGTACTGTAATACTTCTGCTGATAATACTGCATGTTGTACTGTAATACTACTGCTGATAATACTGCATGTTGTACTGTAATACTATTGCTGATAATACTGCATGTTGTACTGTAATACTACTGCTGATAATACTGCATGTTGTACTGTAATACTATTGCTGATAATACTGCATGTTGTACTGTAATACTACTGCTGATAATACTGCATGTTGTACTGTAATACTACTGCTGATAATACTGCATGTTGTACTGTAATACTACTGCTGATAATACTGCATGTTGTACTGTAGGTGAGAGGTTTTTTGTTACAGCAGTTTTATTTTGCTTAATACTTTACTCTGTTGCAGTCCCATAAAGGTCCTGAGCTTTGAGAGCCAGTTCCACAAACTGCAGGCCGACTCCAACTACCTGCTGTCCGAGGAGTACGAGGTGCGTTCATATTCCCTCCTGTGACCCGTTACCCTCCCGTGACCCGTTACCCTCCCGTGACCCGTTACCCTCCCGTGACCCGCAACCCTCCCGTGACCCGCTACCCTCCCGTGACCCGTTACCCTCCCGTGACCCGTTACCCTCCCGTGACCCGTTACCCTCCCGTGACCCGTTACCCTCCCGTGATCAGCTCTACACATGCTACTTCCTGTTCCGTGCATACACAACACAAATGCAGATCTATGATTACTTACATATCACACACTGCTCTACTGAGGTCTCAGTACATGTGTGAAGCTCCCTCCTGTTAAACTCTGTTGTTGTTGTTGTTGTTGTTGTTGTTGTTGTTGTTGTTGTTGTTGTTGTGTTGTTGTTTTATGGTTATTGTTGTTGTTGTGTTATTGTGTTGTTGTTTTATGGTTATTGTTGTTGTGTTATTGTGTTGTTGTTTTATGGTTATTGTTGTTGTGTTATTGTGTTGTTGTTTTATGGTTATTGTTGTTGTTGTGTTATTGTGTTGTTGTTTTATGGTTATTGTTGTTGTGTTATTGTGTTGTTGTTCATGTCAGGAGCTGAAGGACATTGGCCGTAATCAGACCCTCGACTCGGCTCTGCTGCCGGAAAACCGGGGGAAGAACCGGTACAACAACATCCTGCCCTGTGAGTGACGCACACACACACACACACACACACACACACACACAGTCTGTCTCCGTATGAGCGGAGCGCCATCAGGAGGATGTGCAGTGAAACCTGAAGCGAATGAAGCGAACAAAAAAGGAACACTTTTCAATCAGAGTACAGCATCAAATGAATGAACCTGATATCGATCGGGTCAGTTAAGTAGCTTCAGCTGTTCTGGTGTGAATGAAACAACAGGTGCATAGTGGGGCAATGTTTCCCTTCCTCACCTTCTCTGACTGTGTTTCACTAGTTTTGCATTTGGCAAGCGTCGGTGTCACTACTGGTAGCATGAGGCGGGACCTGGACCCTACATAGGTTGCACAGGCAGTCCAAGTCCTCCAGGATGGCACATCAAAACGTGCCAGTGGTTTGCTGTGTCTCCCAGCACGGTCTCAAGAGCATGGAGGAGGTTCCAGGAGACAGGCAGGGACTGTAGGAGCCATCAGGTATTGGGATGAAATCCTTGGTGATGGTGCAGTGGTAGGACAACGCCCGGCCTCATGTTGCGAGAGTATGCAGGCAGTTCCTGGAGGATGACGGTATTGATACCATTGACCGGCCCCCACGCTCCCCCGCCTAAATCCAATAGAAAAAATTGACCAGTATGCCGTATCATTTTTCCACTTTTTCACTTTTAGGTTGATGATTTTCATTTCCAACAAACGATGTGGCGTCCTTTCATTCACAACACAGTACTCCGTCCATATCAGTGTTATGTTGTGTGTTGATGTCTGTCCACACTGGGCTGATCAATAGCTGTAATCACATGATTTCTCCTCAGATGATTCCACCCGGGTGAAGCTGTCCTGTGTCGATGATGATCCGAGTTCTGACTACATCAACGCCAGCTATATGCCGGTGTGTGTGTGTGTGTGTGTGTGTGTGTGTGTGTGTGTGTGTGTGTGTGTGTGTGTGTGTGTGTGTGTGTGTGTGTGTGTGTGTGTGTGTGTGTGTGTGTGTGTGTGTGTGTGTGTGTGTGTGTGTGTGTGTGTGTGTGTGTGTGTGTGTGTGTGTGTGTGTGTGTGTGTGTGTGTGTGTGTGTGTGTGTGTGTGTGTGTGTGTGTGTGTGTTTATACATGAAGGTTAATGCGTGTGTGTATATATCAATTTAAATGTGTGTTTCTATTTGTGTGTGTGTATATATGAATGTGTGTGTAGGGTAATAACTCTCGGCGGGAGTATGTGGCGGCTCAGGGGCCGCTGCCGGGGACGAAGGACGACTTCTGGAGGATGGTGTGGGAACAGAACGTGTCCAACATGGTGATGGTGACACAGTGCGTGGAGAAGGGAAGGGTGAGTGTGACTGTGTGTGTGTGTGTGTGTGTGTGTGTGTGTGTGTGTGTGTGTGTGTGTGTGTGTGTGTGTGTGTGTGTGTGTGTGTGTGTGTGTGTGTGTGTGTGTGTGTGTGTGTGTGTGTGTGTGTGTGTGTGTGTGTGTGTGTGTGTGTGTGTGTGTGTGTGTGTGTGTGTGTGTGTGTGTGTGTGTGTGTGTGTGTGTGTGTGTGTGTGTGTGTGTGTGTGTGCTGTTCCTGACCTGAGCTCCTCACCTGTGCAGGTGAAATGTGATCACTACTGGCCCCTGGACCAGGACCCGCTGTATTACGGGGATCTGATCGTTAGGATGTTGTCGGAGTCCGTGCTGCCAGAGTGGACCATCAGGGAATTCAACATGTGCAGCGTACGTACACACACATGTGTTTGTGTTTGTGTGTGTGTTTGTGTGTTTATTTTTTTGCCCCCCCAAATGACTCCTGTTGGAAGTTGCGCCCCCACCCCACCCACAACAGCGGTAATTAAAGTTTGGAAGCAAGTGGAAACAATTCACAAAGGGATTCAACTGTTTAAAACACACGCTCAAAATTAGCCGGATTTTGACGATGTGTTTATGTGGATTCAAAAAGTCGTAAATAATCTACAAAATGGAGGAGACCGATCTGATTGGAGCAACTGACAAATAATCCAACTGAAACCGGCATGGACAATGACTATGTTTTAAAAATGCGCTTATCCAGACAAGCCTGGTTTGGACACATTATGGGCAGAAGAAACATTTCTATTAAAGAAAGAATTATACATTTCTGTCTTTTTATGCCTTTAATAGCTACTAACTTTAACACATTTGTATTCAAACTAATTAATCAATTATTTTTTATATTTTTATTGTAATGTAGAGACAAGGCTTTTAGTGACAATTATGTATTGCGTTATATGTAAAAAAAAAAAAAGTTTAAAAAAAGTCTAAATATATTTGGCCTCAAATCATCTGAGGCCTGGTGCCCCCCCCCCACCTGCGATCTTTGGCGCCCCTATAACTTTCTTTATGAATTAGTGTGATATATATTGAAGTAGCTGCAGCTTTATCAACGTCTGCATGTAATCAACAACTGACTGTCAATCAAATAAAGAAAGTACAATTCATAAACAACAATATGTATTAATGACCATTGAACTCTACAGATATACAGATATACAGTAAATACTGTGGATATGTGTAATGTTCCTCTCGGGCTGCATTTACAATCAAAATAGAAAAAATAAATCAAATAGCTTTTGAAAATATGTGCATCTCAAAAGTGCTTAACTTTAGATAAATAAAATAAAGTGTAGCAGCAGCAGCTTGAGTTTCCTTTTTTCTTTGTTAACCGTTTCACATCATGACTTAACAGTTTCAGACGATTATAGAACAATATCAGTCTTTACACATCATAACAATTGAACAGTTTTAAAGGTTCTCTTTCTGTCCCTCTTATATTGCAGTCCCTCACTCACTTTGTACGGTTCAGTGAGAGAATTGAGCTCGAGCTTATTGTCCTGCCAGGAGTTTAGATCTGGGCTGAAATGGAGTCAGGGCCATTCTCACACACACACAAACGCGCACATGACCAATGAGGGCACGAGATAAGTTTGTGCACAGATGGAAGGCTGACAGGCAGGTAGGCCATCCAGTTATTTTAGCCGGGCCAAGGCCAGATGATTGGTCGTTTTACAGTGCTACGGCTTCCACAGATTAATTTGTGTATTTATTTTCAAAGCATTTAATATATTCATTGCTATCGGGACGTTAAGAGCATTCCATGGAATATAACAAAAAATGGTTTCTGAAATAAATTATATACCCCATTGAATTATGACTGAAGATCGTCAGCTGTCTTCCTCTCCCTTGTTGTTCCTCGATACGTAAAGGCTGCACCACCAACCACACAACTTCTCTCTACATATCAAACATACCAGTAAACCAGCATCGTTTGCTCTGAAAGCAGATAACTCTGTCCACGCAGAATTAAATCCTGTGTTCCTCCGGTACTTTTCTTTGATTTATCCATAGTTCGCTCATCGAGCCGGGGGTTATGCGCCTCCAAGAAAAAGCGCTCAAGCGGGACCGTAGCAGGATGTGACGCATATTTTAGTTGACCTAATTAAAACCGTTTTGTTTTTTATTTATGTGTCACAGTATCACCTCAAAATACAAGATACGAAACATTTTCAACCATGCAACAAAATATAAATAGTCCTACAAATACTTTTATTTTATTTCCTTCTTATTTTTGTCTAAGCTCAAGGGAGCCAGAGCAGAGGGCTTAAAGGGCCACATGCGGCCCGTGGGCCACGAGTTGCCGACCCCTGGTTTAGGTCATTGGTTAGCCTCGGTTAGCTCATTGGTTAGCCTCGCTTAGCCTCGGTTAGCCTCGGTTAGCTCATTGGTTAGCCTCGCTTAGCTCATTGGTTAGCCTCGGTTAGCTCATTGGTTAGCCTCGGTTAGCTCATTGGTTAGCCTCGCTTAGCTCATTGGTTAGCCTCGCTTAGCTCATTGGTTAGCCTCGCTTAGCTCATTGGTTAGCCTCGCTTAGCTCATTGGTTAGCCTCGCTTAGCTCATTGGTTAGCCTCGGTTAGCTCATTGGTTAGCCTCGGTTAGCTCATTGGTTAGCCTCGGTTAGCTCATTGGTTAGCCTCGGTTAGCCTGCCCTGGAACCATATTTAGTTGTAATGTTGATCCCGGTGGACTGATCGTCTCGGGCTCTGAGGCTGCTCATCTGACCTCAGTTCTGACTTGAGAGGGAACGTTTGGTCAAACCCTTGGTGTTCTGTCTCATAGTGGCGTGTTGTCTCTTTCAATGAGCGCCACGGCCTCTGAGAGACACCCTGGCTCTGAGCTCCCAGAGGGAGGAGGAACATGAACGAGTCCACTCAGGGGTCAGAGCTCTGTCCTCACTGTCCACGTTCCTCTTCTTGGAGAGCGCCATGTGTCACTATGTGTCTCTCTCTGTATCTCTCTCTCTCCTCTCTTCTTCTGTGTTTCTCTCTCTGTATCTCTCTCTCCTCTCTTCTTCTGTGTTTCTCTCCCTGTATCTCTCTCTCCTCTCTTCTTCTGTGTTTCTCTCTCTGTATCTCTCTCTCCTCTCTTCTTCTGTGTTTCTCTCTCTGTATCTCTCTCTCCTCTCTTCTTCTGTGTTTCTCTCTCTGTATCTCTCTCTCTCTTCTTCCGTGTTTCTCTCTCTGTATCTCTCTCTCCTCTCTTCTTCTGTGTTTCTCTCTCTGTATCTCTCTCCTCTCTTCTTCTGTGTTTCTCTCTCTGTATCTCTCTCTCCTCTCTTCTTCTGTGTTTCTCTCTCTGTATCTCTCTCTCCTCTCTTCTTCTGTGTTTCTCTCCCTGTATCTCTCTCTCCTCTCTTCTTCTGTGTTTCTCTCCCTGTATCTCTCTCTCCTCTCTTCTTCTG
Organism: Pseudochaenichthys georgianus; assembly: GCF_902827115.2. NCBI lineage: Eukaryota > Metazoa > Chordata > Actinopteri > Perciformes > Channichthyidae > Pseudochaenichthys > Pseudochaenichthys georgianus. Next base: position 120,671 of record NW_027263010.1, read on the forward strand.
TGTTTCTCTCTGTATCTCTCTCTCCTCTCTTCTTCTGTGTTTCTCTCCCTGTATCTCTCTCTCCTCTCATCTGTGTTTCTCTCCCTGTATCTCTCTCTCCTCTTTTCTTCTGTGTTTCTCTCCCTGTATCTCTCTCTCCTCTCTTCTGTGTTTCTCTCCCTGTATCTATCTCTCCTCTCTTCTTCTGTGATTCTCCTGTTGATGATGGTCTACTTGATGATGATGGTCTACATGTTGATGATGGTCTACATGATGATGATGGTCTACATGATGATGTTTTACATGATGATGGTCTACATGTTGATGTGGATTCAGGAGGATCAGGTCTCGAGGCTGGTCCGTCAGTTCCATTACACCGTGTGGCCGGATCACGGAGTCCCAGAAACCACGCAGTCCCTGATCCAGTTTGTGCGCACAGTGCGGGACTACGTGAACCGGAGTCCTGGATCAGGACCCACCGTGGTCCACTGCAGGTACTACGGCCACACAGAGACCCCCTTCACATGGTGTTCTTCAAGAAGTCCCTCTTATATGTTTTTTAATAGAGAGAGTATAATGGCTTCACTTCAGTAGTAATAACACGCTATTTTATCATAAGGATTTAACACGATGCATGTACAACACGTTGGGCTACTGAAGTCTCTATTAGGCTACTGAAGTCTCTAGAAGGCTACTGAAGTCTCTAGAAGTCTCCAGTAGCATACTGAAGTCTCTAGTAGGCTACTGAAGTCTCTAGTAGAATACTGAAGTCTCTAGAAGTCTCTAGCAGGCTACTGAAATCTACTGAAGTCTCTAGTAGCCTACTGAAATCTTTAGTATGCTATTGAAGTCTCTAGTACTCTAGTAGCCTACTGAAGTCTCTAGTAGGCTACTGAAGTCTCTAGAAGTCTCTAGTAGCCTACTGAAGTCTCTAGTAGCCTACTGAAGTCTCTAGTAGCCTACTGAAGTCTTTAGTAGGCTAATGAAGTCTCTAGTAGGCTATTGCAGTCTCTAGTAGGCTACTGAAGTCTCTAGAAGTCTCTAGTAGGCTATTGAAGTCTCTAGTAATCTAGTGGCCTACTGAAGTCTCTAGTAGGCTACTGAAAACGCTAGTAGGCTACTGAAGTCTCTAGAAGTCTCTAGTAGCCTACTAAAGTCTCTAGAAGGCTACTGAAGTCTCTAGAAGTCTCTAGTAGCATACTGAACTAAAGACTTCTAGAGATTTCAGTAGCCTACTAGAGACTTCAGTAGGCTACTAGAGACTTCTAGAGACTTCAGTAGCCTACTAGAGACTTCAGTAGCCTATTAGAGTTTTCAGTAGCCTACTAGAGAATTCAGTAGGCTACTAGATTACTAGAGACTTCAATAGCCTATTAGAGACTTATAGAGACTTCAGTAGCCTACTAGCGTTTTCAGTAGCCTACTAGAGACTTCAGTAGGCCACTAGATTACTAGAGACTTCAATAGCCTACTAGAGACTTCTAGAGACTTCAGTAGCCTACTAGAGACTGCAATAGCCTACTAGAGACTTCATTAGCCTACTAAAGACTTCAGTAGGCTACTAGAGACTTCAGTAGCCTACTAGAGACTTCAGTAGGCTACTAGAGTACTAGAGACTTCAATAGCCTACTAGAGACTTCTAGAGACTTCAGTAGCCTACTAGAGACTGCAATAGCCTACTAGAGACTTCATTAGCCTACTAAAGACTTCAGTAGGCTACTAGAGACTTCAGTAGGCTACTAGAGACTTCTAGAGACTTCAGTAGCCTACTAGAGACTTCAGTAGGCTACTAGAGTACTAGAGACTTCAATAGCATACTAAAGACTTCAGTAGGCTATTAGAGACTTCAGTAGCCTACTAGAGACTTCAGTAGCCTACTGAAGTCTCTAGTAGCCTACTGAAGTCTTTAGTAGGCTACTGAAGTCTCTAGTAGGCTACTGAAGTCTCTAGTAGGCTACTTAAGTCTCTAGAAGTCTCTAGTAGGCTATTGAAGTCTCTAGTAATCTAGTAGCCTACTGAAGTCTCTAGAAGTCTCTAGTAGCCTACTGAAGTCTTTAGTAGCCTGCTGAAGTCTCTAGTAGGCTATTGAAGTCTCTAGTACTCTAGTAGCCTACTGAAGTCTCTAGTAGGCTATTGAAGTCTCTAGCACTCTAGTAGCCTACTGAAGTCTCTAGTACGCTACTGAAGTCTCTAGAAGTCTCTAGTAGCCTACTGAAGTCTTTAGTAGGCTACTGAAGTCTCTAGTAGGCTATTGAAGTCTCTAGCACTCTAGTAGCCTACTGAAGTCTTTAGTAGGCTACTGAAGTCTCTAGGAGGCTATTGACGTCTCTAGTACTCTAGTAGCCTACTGAAGTCTCTAGTAGGCTACTGAAGTCTCAAGTAGCCGACTGAAGTCTTTAGTATGCTACTGAAGTCTCTAGCAGGCTATTGAAGTCTCTAGAAGGGTACTGAAGTCTCTAGACGTCTCTATTAGCATACTGAAGTCTCTAGCAGGCTATTGAAGTCTCTACAAGGCTACTGAAGTCTCTAGAAATCTCTAGTAGCATACTGAAGTCTCTAGCAGGCTATTGAAGTCTCTAGAAGGCTACTGAAGTCTCTAGAAGTCTCTAGTAGCCTACTGAAGTCTCGAGTAGGCTACTGAAGTCTCGAGTAGGCTACTGAAGTCTCTAGAAGTCTCTAGTAGCCTAATGAAGTCTCTAGTAGGTTACTGAAGTCTCTAGTAGCCTACTAGAGACTTCAAAATGACCCGGATACAGATTCAGTTCATTTTGAGGTTTCAAGTAGTAATAATAATAATAATAATAATACGTGTGTGTGTGTGTGTGTGTGTGTGTGTGTGTGTGTGTGTGTGTGTGTGTGTGTGTGTGTGTGTGTGTGTGTGTGTGTGTGTGTGTGTGTGTGTGTGTGTGTGTGTGTGTGTGTGTGTGTGTGTGTGTGTGTGTGTGTGTGTGTGTGTGTGTGTGTGTGTGTGTGTGTGTGTGTGTGTGTGTGTGTGTGTGTGTGTGTGTGTGTACAGTGCTGGTGTGGGCCGTACAGGGACCTTCATGGTGCTGGATCAGGTTCTGCAGCAGCTGGATTGCAGAGACTCTGTGGACCTGTTCGGTTCTGTGCGGCAGCTCAGACTGCACCGCTGTCACATGGTGCAGACGGAGGTGAACCGGGCAATCTGGGAGATGTAGTTCCTCCACCCCCTCAGAGTTAATGTAGTTCCTCCACCCCCTCAGAGTTAATGCAGTTCCTCCACCCCCTCAGAGTTAATGTAGTTCCTCCACCCCCTCAGAGTTAATGCAGTTCCTCCACCCCCTCAGAGTTAATGCAGTTCCTCCACCCCCTCAGAGTTAATGCAGTTCCTCCACCCCCTCAGAGTTAATGTAGTTCCTCCACCCCCTCAGAGTTAATGCAGTTCCTCCACCCCCTCAGAGTTAATGCAGTTCCTCCACCCCCTCAGAGTTAATGCAGTTCCTCCAGCTCCTCAGAGTTAATGTAGTTCCTCCACCCCCTCAGAGTTAATGCAGTTCCTCCACCTCCTCAGAGTTAATGCAGTTCCTCCACCCCCTCAGAGTTAATGCAGTTCCTCCACCCCCTCAGAGTTAATGTAGTTCCTCCACCCCCTCAGAGTTAATGCAGTTCCTCCACCTCCTCAGAGTTAATGCAGTTCCTCCACCCCCTCAGAGTTAATGTAGTTCCTCCACCCCCTCAGAGTTAATGTAGTTCCTCCACCCCCTCAGAGTTAATGTAGTTCCTCCACCCCCTCAGAGTTAATGCAGTTCCTCTACCCCCTCAGAGTTAATGCAGTTCCTCCACCCTCTCAGAGTTAATGTAGTTCCTCCACCCCCTCAGAGTTAATGTAGTTCCTCCACCCCCTCAGAGTTAATGTAGTTCCTCCACCCCCTTATAGATTATGTGGTTTCTCCTCCACCCCCTTATAGATGATGTGGTTTCTCCTCCACCCCCTTATAGATTATGTGGTTTCTCCTCCACCCCCTTATAGATTATGTGGTTTCTCCTCCACCCCCTTATAGATTATGTGGTTTCTCCTCCACCCCCTTATAGATTATGTGGTTTCTCCTCCACCCCCTTATAGATTAGTTGGTTTCTCCTCCACCCCCTTATAGTTTATGTGGTTTCTCCTCCACCTACTCAGAGTTATTGTAGTTCCTCCACCCCCTCAGAGTTAATGTGGTTTCTCCTCCACCTCCTCAGAGTTAATGTAGTTCCTCCACCCCCTCAGAGTTAATGTGGTTTCTCCTCCACCCCCTCAGAGTTAATGTGGTTTCTCCTCCACCTCCTCAGAGTTAATGCAGTTCCTCCACCCCCTCAGAGTTAATGCAGTTCCTCCTCAGAGTTAATGTAGTTCCTCCACCCCCTTATAGTTAATGTGGTTTCTCCTCCACCCCCTTATAGTTAATGTGGTTTCTCCTCCACCCCCTTATAGATGATGTGGTTTCTCCTCCACCCCCTCAGAGTTAATGTGGTTTCTCCTCCACCCCCTTATAGATTATGTGGTTTCTCCTCCACCCCCTCAGAGTTAATGTGGTTTCTCCTCCCCCCCCCCCCCCCCTCAGAGTTAATGTGGTTTCTCCTCCCCCCCCCTCAGAGTTAATGTGGTTTCTCCTCCCCCTCCTCAGGGTCAGTATCTGTACCTCCATCAGTGTGTCCGTGACGTTCTCAGAGCCAGGAAGCTCCGCTGTGACCAGGAGAACCTCCAGCCGCTCTACGATCATTTGAACTACAACTCCCAAAGAGGTCAGAACTACAACTACAGCTCCAACTACAGCTGCAGCTCACTAACATCAAACTACAGCTGCAGCTCACTAATATCAAACTACAGCTGCAGCTCATTAATATCAAACTACCTGCAGCTCATTAATATCCAACTACACCTGCAGCTCATTAATATCAAACTACAGCTGCAGCTCATTAATATCAAACTACCTGCAGCTCATTAATATCAAACTACAGCTGCAGTTCACTAATATCAAACTACAGCTGCAGCTCATTGATATCAAACTACCTGCAGCTCATTGATATCAAACTACAGCTGCAGCTCATTGATATCAAACTACCTGCAGCTCATTAATATCAAACTACAGCTGCAGCTCATTAATATCAAACTACAGCTGCAGCTCATTAATATCAAACTACCTGCAGCTCATTAATATCAAACTACAGCTGCAGCCCATTAATATCAAACTACCTGCAGCTCATTGATATCAAACTACAGCTGCAGCTCATTAATATCAAACTACCTGCAGCTCATTAATATCAAACTACAGCTGCAGCTCATTAATATCAAACTACCTGCAGCTCATTGATATCAAACTACAGCTGCAGCTCATTGATATCAAACTACCTGCAGCTCATTAATATCCAACTACAGCTGCAGCTCATTGATATCAAACTACAGCTGCAGCTCATTAATATCAAACTACCTGCAGCTCATTGATATCAAACTACAGCTGCAGCTCATTAATATCCAACTACACCTGCAGCTCATTAATATCAAACTACCTGCAGCTCATTAATATCAAACTACCTGCAGCTCATTAATATCAAACTACAGCTGCAGCTCAATAATATCAAACTACAGCTGCAGCTCATTAATATCAAACTACCTGCAGCTCATTAATATCCAACTACAGCTGCAGCTCACTAATATCAAACTACACCTGCAGCTCATTGATATCAAACTACAGCTGCAGCTCACTAATATCAAACTACAGCTGCAGCTCACTAATATCAAACTACAGCTGCAGCTCACTAATATCAAACTACAGCTGCAGCTCACTGATATCAAACTACAGCTGCAGCTCATTGATATCAAACTACAGCTGCAGCTCATTGATATCAAACTACAGCTGCAGCTCACTAATATCAAACTACAGCTGCAGCTCATTAATATCAAACTACAGCTGCAGCTCATTGATATCAAACTACAGCTGCAGCTCATTAATATCAAACTACAGCTGCAGCTCATTAATATCAAACTACCTGTAGCTCATTAATATCAAACTACAGCTGCAGCTCATTGATATCAAACTACAGCTGCAGCTCATTGATATCAAACTACAGCTGCAGCTCATTAATATCAAACTACCTGCAGCTCATTAATATCAAACTACAGCTGCAGCTCATTAATATCAAACTACAGCTGCAGCTCATTGATATCAAACTACAGCTCATTAATATCAAACTACAGCTGCAGCTCATTAATATCAAACTACAGCTGCAGCTCATTAATATCAAACTACCTGCAGCTCACTAATATCAAACTAGAGCTGCAGCTCATTGATATCAAACTACAGCTGCAGCTCATTGATATCAAACTACAGCTGCAGCTCACTGATATCAAACTACAGCTGCAGCTCACTAATATCAAACTACAGCTGCAGCTCACTAATATCAAACTACAGCTGCAGCTCACTAATATCAAACTACCTGCAGCTCATTGATATCAAACTACAGCTGCAGCTCATTAATATCAAACTACAGCTGCAGCTCATTGATATCAAACTACAGCTGCAGCTAATTAATATCAAACTACAGCTGCAGCTCATTGATATCAAACTACAGCTGCAGCTCATTAATATCCAACTACACCTGCAGCTCATTAATATCAAACTACCTGCAGCTCATTGATATCAAACTACCTGCAGCTCATTAATATCAAACAACAGCTGCAGCTCATTAATATCAAACTACAGCTGCAGCTCATTAATATCAAACTACCTGCAGCTCACTAATATCAAACTACACCTGCAGCTCATTAATATCAAACTACAGCTGCAGCTCATTAATATCAAACTACAGCTCATTAATATCAAACTACCTGCAGCTCATTAATATCAAACTACCTGCAGCTCACTAATATCAAACTACCTGCAGCTCATTAATATCAAACTACCTGCAGCTCATTGATATCAAACTACCTGCAGCTCACTAATATCAAACTACCTGCAGCTCATTAATATCAAACTACCTGCAGCTCATTGATATCAAACTACAGCTGCAGCTCATTAATATCAAACTACCTGCAGCTCATTAATATCAAACTACAGCTGCAGCTCATTCATATCAAACTACAGCTGCAGCTCATTAATATCAAACTACCTGCAGCTCATTAATATCAAACTACAGCTGCAGCTCACTAATATCAAACTACCTGCAGCTCATTCATATCAAACTACCTGCAGCTCATTGATATCAAACTACAGCTGCAGCTCGTTAATATCAAACTACAGCTGAAGCTCATTAATATCAAACTACCTGCAGCTCATTAATATCAAACTACAGCTGAAGCTCATTAATATCAAACTACCTGCAGCTCATTAATATCAAACTACCTGCAGATCATTAATATCAAACTACAGCTCCAGCTCATTAATATCAAACTACAGCTGCAGCTCATTAATATCAAACTACAACTGCAGCTCATTAATATCAAACTACCTGCAGCTCATTAATATCAAACTACAGCTCATTAATATCAAACTACAGCTCATTGATATGAAACTACACCTGCAGCTCAGTAATATCAAACTACACCTGCAGCTCATTAATATCAAACTACAGCTGCAGCTCATAAATATCAAACTACCTGCAGCTCATTAATATCAAACTACAGCTGCAGCTCATTAATATCAAACTACCTGCAGCTCATTAATATCAAACTACAGCTGCAGCTCATTAATATCAAACTACCTGCAGCTCATTAATATCAAACTACCTGCAGCTCATTAATATCAAACTACCTGCAGCTCATTAATATCAAACTACAACTGCAGCTCATTACTATCAAACTACAGCTGCAGCTCACTAATATCAAACTACACCTGCAGCTCATTAATATCAAACTACAGCTGCAGCTCATTAATATCAAACTACACCTGCAGCTCATTAATATCAAACTACCTGCAGCTTATTAATATCAAACTACCTGCAGCTCATTAATATCAAACTACAGCTGCAGCTCATTAATATCAAACTGCAGCTGCAGCTCATTGATATCAAACTACAGCTGCAGCTCACTGATATCAAACTACAGCTGCAGCTCATTGATATCAAACTACAGCTGCAGCTCATTAATATCAAACTACCTGCAGCTCATTAATATCAAACTACAGCTGCAGCTCATTAATATCAAACTACAGCTGCAGCTCATTGATATCAAACTACCTGCAGCTCATTCATATCAAACTACCTGCAGCTCAATAATATCAAACTACAGCTGCAGCTCACTAATATCAAACTACAGCTGCAGCTCATTAATATCAAACTACCTGCAGCTCATTAATATCAAACTACAGCTGCAGCTCATTAATATCAAACTACCTGCAGCTCATTGATATCAAACTACAGCTGCAGCTCATTAATATCAAACTACAGCTGCAGCTCATTAATATCAAACTACCTGCAGCTCATTGATATCAAACTACCTGCAGCTCATTAATATCAAACTACCTGCAGCTCATTAATATCAAACTACAGCTGCAGCTCATTAATATCAAACTACAACTGCAGATCATTAATATCAAACTACCTGCAGCTCATTAATATCAAACTACCTGCAGCTCATTAATATCAAACTACAACTGCAGCTCATTAATATCAAACTACAGCTGCAGCTCATTAATATCCAACTACAGCTGCAGCTCACTAATATCAAACTACAGCTGCAGCTCACTAATATCAAACTACAGCTGCAGCTCATTAATATCAAACTACAGCTGCAGCTCATTAATATCAAACTACCTGCAGCTCATTGATATCAAACTACCTGCAGCTCATTAATATCAAACTACCTGCAGCTCATTAATATCAAACTACAGCTGCAGCTCATTAATATCAAACTACAACTGCAGATCATTAATATCAAACTACCTGCAGCTCATTAATATCAAACTACCTGCAGCTCATTAATATCAAACTACAACTGCAGCTCATTAATATCAAACTACAGCTGCAGCTCATTAATATCCAACTACAGCTGCAGCTCACTAATATCAAACTACAGCTGCAGCTCACTAATATCAAACTACAGCTGCAGCTCACTAATATCAAACTACACCTGCAGCTCATTAATATCAAACTACCTGCAGCTCATTGATATAAAACTACAGCTGCAGCTCATTAATATCAAACTACAGCTGCAGCTCATTGATATCAAACTACAGCTGCAGCTCATTGATATCAAACTGCAGCTCACTAATATCAAACTACACCTGCAGCTCATTGATATCAAACTACAGCTGCAGCTCATTGATATCAAACTACAGCTCATTGATATCAAACTACAGCTGCAGCTCATTAATATCAAACTACCTGCAGCTCATTGATATCAAACTACAGCTGCAGCTCATTAATATCAAACTACAGCTGCAGCTCATTGATATCAAACTACAGCTGCAGCTCATTAATATCAAACTACAGCTGCAGCTCACTAATATCAAACTACAGCTGCAGCTCACTAATATCAAACTACCTGCAGCTCATTGATATCAAACTACAGCTGCAGCTCATTAATATCAAACTACACCTGCAGCTCATTAATATCAAACTACAGCTGCAGCTCATGAATATCAAACTACAGCTGCAGCTCATTAATATCAAACTACAGCTGCAGCTCATTAATATCAAACTACAGCTGCAGCTCACTAATATCAAACTACAGCTGCAGCTCACTAATATCAAACTACAGCTGCAGCTCATTAATATCAAACTACAGCTGCAGCTCATTGATATCAAACTACAGCTGCAGCTCATTGATATCAAACTACAGATCATTAATATCAAACTACAGCTGCAGCTCACTAATATCAAACTACACCTGCAGCTCATTGATATCAAACTACAGCTGCAGCTCATTAATATCAAACTACACCTGAAGCTCATTAATATCAAACTACAGCTGTAGCTCATTAATATCAAACTACAGCTCAGTAATATCAAACTACCTGAAACTCAGTGTATTTATACTTAACGGTAATTGAATGATAATAATGATGTATTTAAACTCCTCCACAGAGACGCCGCTCAGCAGACGCTAACCTCTCCACCCGAACGCCACTTTATTTTTTCATCAAATTGATATTTGAGATGTTTCCAAACAGAGGAAACGTTATAATATATATATACAGATAATGTAAAGTACATGCACTTCATATCTGTGTGAAGTTGTATATATATATTCCTTCACTGTTTAAATTATGCTTTATTTGGCATTGTTGTCTGAACTCTGTGATGCTGCAGTTTCGTGTTGATAAGAATTATAAATATATATATATATAAACTACATGTCATCAGGATAAAGGTCACTTTATATAACATATGGAATCAGCTTTGTGTCATAAAAGATCAAGCAACACTTTCTCAGAATCAAGCAAAAATAAGACTTTAAGAAAAAAATAAACTGAGTCAAGCAAAATAAATGTAAAATCAAAAATAAAGCTATAAATTGCAAACAAATGATTTGTGTAATCATGTCAACTATTGGTCTTTACTCTATTCTACAACACATATCTTTGTTTGCAGTTCTCTTTGCTTCTTTCTCAATGATCAGGCTGTTGCTGTACAATCTGTGGTGTACTGGGCTGTCACTCAAACACTGAGTAGCCAACGGGGACGCAGCCCTGAAAGGCCCTCCCACCCGAGAGTGGGCATGATGTATTTTTAACATCCTGCGTATTAATGAAAACCACAGAAGAAGTAAAATATGTTTTCATCACATATTCAAATACGATGTTAACAACACTGTCCTCGTGTGACGGTCGCATATCCCAAAACATAGACGAT
>NW_027263010.1:131940-146940 GCF_902827115.2 Pseudochaenichthys georgianus
GTTCTGTCAGTCTGAGAGTTCTGCCCTGCCTCTGGTTCTGGTCAGCTCTCCCTGCTGGCAGTGGTCCTGCCTCCCTGAGATCTACGCCCTGCTGAGGCAGTGGGCCTGCCCCCCCCACCTGGATGCCCTGGGGCTGCTGCACGCCACGTAAGAGACCACATGACCCCCACCTGAGTGATGTCATCCTGCTCACCTGAGGGATGACATCACTCACCTGAGTGTAGAGCACTGTAGCTGTGTGTACAGAGCTGGGAAATATTATTTACACCTGTACACACCAGTGGTGGCTGGTGGAAAATATTTTTGGTGGGGCTGTTGATATAGTGAGTAAAAAAAAAATGTGGGGAGAAATGACCCCTTAAATCAGGACTTCTGGTGATGTAATGGCGCGTTTCCAGTGCAGCGCGGAGCTCGCTTTAAGCGTGCCGAGCCGTGCGGGGTCCGTTTTTGGTTGCGTTTCCACTTGGCCTAGTACCGGCTAGCGGGTCCTAATTCAGAGTTGTTCTGGCCCCATAACATCGTGGTTCTAGGGCCAGGAACAACCAGGCTGAGTCGGGCTGAGCATGCTAAACTAGAGAGAGAATCGCTGGCAAGGGAGCTACAACTACAACAAGATGAACACATTTTTACCGTGATTTAATTGTGGTACACGTTTCAAAATTATGCTGAAGTAACAACATACTGATACTGGTTAGTAAAAACCATGAATTAACGCTTTGACAAGTCTGCAGACAGACGGCAGGCGAAAAATCCTTAAATGCGTGTTTTCTGAATGGAGATTGGCTAAGCTAACGCTATATATGCTCCGACCGTCCACACTCACAACAACGGCCTACAGACATAAATAAACCAGCGACTGTATTCTCCATGACACAGACAGGCTGTGGTTTGGACTTGTTTCACTTTTGTCTAGTTTCTGAACAGATCGTATCTGTCCCCGGCTGTTTGAAGAGCAAGCATGGGAAACAAAAGACAGCATTTACCTGTTTGCATCCAGCCATGCCTTTCTGGTGTACCAGCTACGTGAGAAGCCTCGTTGATACGTTTTGTTTCTTTCACGAGCTTGCTGCGATAGATACAAATCGGGTTGGTCCGGTCCAAGGTCTTTAAGCAACAGTTTATCTCCCAAACTTCTCCTTTCCAAAGGATTGGAGATTAGCTCTTGAACGGAATTGGGCGGGGACTCCACCTGCACATGAAGCCATCCTCATCAACTACTGCCGTACTGCGTCACCCCGCCGGATACGAGTCACTAGTGTCCAAACTACTCACAGACTGGACCGGGCGCTGACATTGGCGCCCGGTGATCATCAGATTTGACGACGCTGATTGGGTGAAATTATGTTCATCATAGTTTTACAGATAGCAACAGTCAGCTGCTAGTGGCTGCTGCTGCTGCTCTGGTTGAGGGCTCCTTTCTTAGCGCCCAGACGAGAGAGGGTAATGACCATAGACTGTATATATAAAGGTAATGACACATGGGCAAGGCCAGGCAGGAAACATGTGACTTATCAGTAACTTTAGACATCGTCATAACACAATTTTAAACGAGATTTTATTGTAGATTATACATTTTACTGATACCAATTATATAATATTTACCTTGTTTATTAAAAATAAAAAAATATTTTTTTTAAATATATTTTTTATTTTTATTTTGTATGTGGGAAGAGGTGGGGCGGCGCCCCTAGCGCCCCTATGGGCCGGCCGCCACTGGTACACACCTTTTATAGGCATGTACACACCTTTACATGCCTGCACACACACCTGCAAACACCTGTACACTCTTGCACACACCTGTGTTCCCCTGTTATGTTTGTTATGTGGAATATCAGAGTACATATTTTCTTACATCTGGGGTATTTTGAAATCACAGCAGAGAGAGAGAGAATCATGCTTTTATTTAGAAAAAAGTAATGACTGATGTCTTCGAGGTCACCTGAGTGATGTCATGGAGCTCATCTGAGTGATGTCATGGAGCTCACCTGAGTGATGTCATGGAGGTCACCTGAGTGATGTCATGGAGCTCATCTGAGTGATGTCATGGAGCTCACCTGAGTGATGTCATGGAGCTCATCTGAGTGATGTCATGGAGCTCATCTGAGTGATGTCATGGAGGTCACCTGAGTGATGTCATGGAGCTCATCTGAGTGATGTCATGGAGCTCACCTGAGTGATGTCATGGAGCTCATCTGAGTGATGTCATGGAGCTCACCTGAGTGATGTCATGGAGCTCACCTGAGTGATGTCATGGAGCTCACCTGAGTGATGTCATGGAGCTCACCTGAGTGATGTCATGGTGTGTTTCAGGTTCCCGGACCAGGAGCTGAGGAGGACGGCGGTTCAGTGGATGGACTCCATTACAGACTCAGAGCTGCTCGACTTCCTGCCTCAGCTCGTACAGGTAACATGACAGGGCTTTTATTTTGAAGGCTGGAGAGAGAGAGAACCAGGCTTTTATTTTGTAGGCTGGAGAGAGAGAACCATGCTTTTATTTTGTAGGCTGGAGAGAGAGATCCAGGCTTTTATTTTGTAGGCTGGAGAGAGAGATCCAGGCTTTTATTTTGTAGGCTGGAGAGAGAGAGAGAGAGAGAGACAGGCTTTTATTGTGAAACTATTAGTATTAGAGAGAGAGAGAGAACCAGGCTTTTATTTTGATAGTAACAGAGAGAGAGACAGGCTTTTATTTTGATAGTAACAAAGAGAGAGACAGGCTTTTATTTTGATAGTAACAGAGAGAGAACCAGGCTTTTATTTTGTAAGTTTTAGAGAGAGAGTAAGGCTTTTATTTTTTAGGCTGGAGAGAGAGTAAGGCTTTTTGCAGCTGCATAGACCACCAAGCTCTTGGAAATAATAACTATACATGTTATTGAATTCAGACATTAAGGTCGGACATTAAGGCTTGAAATATTATTACATTTTCAAAAAGAAATGAATGACTTTAGGCCGTCTGGATAGAAGTGGTGTTACAGTGATGCTGCCTTGATGAAGAGAAACACACTATAAAACCTGTATTGTGATTATAATGTCCTGTATGTGTCTAACTGCTGCGTCTGTGTGGCAGGCTCTGAAGTACGAGTGTTACCTGGACAGCGCGCTGGTTCGATTCCTCCTCCGCAGAGCCATCGGGGACGTTCGCATCGCACACTACCTCTTCTGGTCAGCTGATCACACACCTTGTTTATTACCATTGTAATATGTCACATGTAAACATATATAGACAGTCAGGATTAGAGTCAGGATTAGTTAAACCAGGCTTAATGTGTCTCTCTTCAGGCTGCTGAAGGACAACCTGCAGGACAGTCAGGATTAGAGTCAGGATTAGTTAAACCAGGCTTAATGTGTCTCTCTGCAGGCTGCTGAAGGACAACCTGCAGGACAGTCAGGATTAGAGTCAGGATTAGTTAAACCAGGCTTAATGTGTCTCTCTGCAGGCTGCTGAAGGACAACCTGCAGGACAGTCAGGATTAGAGTCAGGATTAGTTAAACCAGGCTTAATGTGTCTCTCTGCAGGTTGCTGAAGGACAACCTGCAGGACAGTCAGTTCGCTGCTCGGTATCAGCTGCTTCTCGCCGCCCTGCTGTGCTGCGTTGGTCTCGGTCTCCGGGAAGAGTTCGACCGTCAGTGCTGGCTCGTGTCTGTCCTCGCTCAGGTGGCTCACAAAGTCCGGGACGCGTCTCCGTCCAGCCGACAGGTGAGCAGCTCACGACATAGAAAACACATCATAGAACACATCAACGGGCACATACAAAACAATACAAAGAAGACGATGAGAAGAGGAGGTTTCAGTGTATACTGAGGAGGCCAAAATCACACAAAATATAAAGCAGAAATATAACTCAAAACAGCGAATATTACGCATGGGTTTAATAAAGGTCCGGGCAAAAAGGCATTTTGTGCATTTTATTTTCTTGATGCCAGATCAGACAAGTACAATATGTTCTTGTCTGTTCTCTTACCGATGGTAACACAACTAAAACCTCCCACCACCTGTTTCCCCTTCTCAAAACCAAAAGCATAACAAACATTTCCAGATCTTTATATCAGCTCCTGATATTACTATTAAAAAAATGTGTTGCAGTGTAGTGTTGCACGGTGTACCGATACTTGAAAGGTACCGCGATACCCTGCCGTTAAAAACGTTACGATTCCTCCGTTTCATTAGTATCGGTACTTTAAGAATGACGGGGGAAAGTACTCCGGTGAGAAAGCGCCGTTTTAATAAGAGCCGTGTGTGTTCAGCGCTCTGCTTCCACTCCCTGCACTGCAGCGTGCCTGCAGTCCCTCCCTCTCAAGCACGCTCTAAGTCCCTCCCTCTCGTGCACACTCTAAGTCCCTCCCTCTCAAGCACGCTCTAAGTCCCTCCCTCTCAAGCACGCTCTCAGTGCCTCCCCTCTCTAGCACGCTCTGAGTCCCTCCCTCTCTAGCACGCTCTAAGTCCCTCCCCTCTCTCGTGCACGCTCTAAGTCCCTCCCTCTCAAGCACGCTCTAAGTCCCTCCCTCTCAAGCACGCTCTAAGTCCCTCCCTCTCAAGCACGCTCTAAGTCCCTCCCCTCTCTCGTGCACGCTCTAAGTGCCTCCCTCTCAAGCACGCTCTAAGTCCCTCCCTCTCAAGCACGCTCTAAGTCCCTCCCTCTCAAGCACGCTCTAAGTCCCTCCCCTCTCTCGTGCACGCTCTAAGTGCCTCCCTCTCAAGCACGCTCTAAGTCCCTCCCCTCTCTCGTGCACGCTGTAAGTCCCTCCCTCTCAAGCACGCTCTAAGTCCCTCCCCTCTCTCGTGCACGCTCTAAGTCCCTCCCCTCTCGTGCACGCTCTAAGTCCCTCCCTCTCAAGCACGCTCTAAGTCCCTCCCCTCTCAAGCACGCTCTAAGTCCCTCCCCTCTCTCGTGCACGCTCTAAGTCCCTCCCTCTCAAGCACGCTCTAAGTCCCTCCCTCTCAAGCACGCTCTAAGTCCCTCCCCTCTCAAGCACGTTCTAAGTCCCTCCCCTCTCAAGCACGCTCTAAGTGCCTCCCCTCTCAAGCACGCTCTAAGTGCCTCCCTCTCAAGCACGCTCTAAGTGCCACCCTCTCAAGCACGCTCTAAGTGCCTCCCTCTCAAGCACGCTCTAAGTGCCTCCCTCTCAAGCACGCTCTAAGTGCCTCCGCTCTCTCGTGCACGCTCTCAGTGCCTCCCCTCTCAAGCACGCTCTAAGTCCCTCCCCTCTCAAGCACGCTCTAAGTGCCTCCCCTCTCTCGTGCACGCTCTAAGTGCCTCCCCTCTCTCTAGCATGCTCTAAGTGCCTCCCCTCTCAAGCACGCTCTAAGTCCCTCCCCTCTCAAGCACACTCTCAGTGCCTCCCCTCTCTAGCACGCTCTGAGTCCCTCCCTCTCTAGCACGCTCTAAGTGCCTCCCCTCTCTCTAGCACGCTCTAAGTCCCTCCCTCTCAAGCACGCTCGAAGTCCCTCCCCTCTCAAGCACGCTCTAAGTGCCTCCCCTCTCTCTAGCACGCTCTAAGTCCCTCCCCTCTCAAGCACGCTCTAAGTGCCTCCCTCTCAAGCACGCTCTAAGTGCCTCCGCTCTCAGTGCCTCCCCTCTCAAGCACGCTCTAAGTGCCTCCCCTCTCTCGTGCACGCTCTAAGTGCCTCCCCTCTCAAGCACGCTCTAAGTCCCTCCCCTCTCAAGCACGCTCTAAGTGCCTCCCCTCTCAAGCACGCTCTAAGTGCCTCCCCTCTCAAGCACGCTCTAAGTCCCTCCCCTCTCAAGCACGCTCTAAGTGCCTCCCTCTCAAGCACGCTCTAAGTGCCTCCGCTCTCTCGTGCACGCTCTCAGTGCCTCCCCTCTCTCGTGCACGCTCTAAGTGCCTCCCCTCTCTCTAGCACGCTCTAAGTGCCTCCCCTCTCAAGCACGCTCTAAGTCCCTCCCCTCTCAAGCACGCTCTCAGTGCCTCCCCTCTCTAGCACGCTCTGAGTCCCTCCCTCTCTAGCACGCTCTAAGTGCCTCCCCTCTCTCTAGCACGCTCTAAGTCCCTCCCTCTCAAGCACGCTCGAAGTCCCTCCCCTCTCAAGCACGCTCGAAGTGCCTCCCCTCTCAAGCACGCTCTAAGTCCCTCCCCTCTCAAGCACGCTCTAAGTGCCTCCCCTCTCGTGCACGCTCTCAGTGCCTCCCCTCTCTAGCACGCTCTGAGTCCCTCCCTCTCTAGCACGCTCTAAGTGCCTCCCCTCTCTCAAACACGCTCTAAGTGCCTCCCCTCTCTCTAGCACGCTCTAAGTCCCTCCCCTCTCAAGCACGCTCTAAGTGCCTCCCCTCTCAAGCACGCTCTAAGTCCCTCCCCTCTCAAGCACGCTCTAAGTGCCTCCCTCTCAAGCACGCTCTAAGTGCCTCCGCTCTCTCGTGCACGCTCTCAGTGCCTCCCCTCTCAAGCACGCTCTAAGTGCCTCCCCTCTCTCGTGCACGCTCTAAGTGCCTCCCCTCTCAAGCACGCTCTAAGTCCCTCCCCTCTCAAGCACGCTCTAAGTGCCTCCCCTCTCAAGCACGCTCTAAGTCCCTCCCCTCTCAAGCACGCTCTAAGTGCCTCCCTCTCAAGCACGCTCTAAGTGCCTCCGCTCTCTCGTGCACGCTCTCAGTGCCTCCCCTCTCAAGCACGCTCTAAGTGCCTCCCCTCTCTCGTGCACGCTCTAAGTGCCTCCCCTCTCTCTAGCATGCTCTAAGTGCCTCCCCTCTCAAGCACGCTCTAAGTCCCTCCCCTCTCAAGCACGCTCTCAGTGCCTCCCCTCTCTAGCACGCTCTGAGTCCCTCCCTCTCTAGCACGCTCTGAGTCCCTCCCTCTCTAGCACGCTCTAAGTGCCTCCCCTCTCTCTAGCACGCTCTAAGTCCCTCCCTCTCAAGCACGCTCGAAGTCCCTCCCCTCTCAAGCACGCTCGAAGTGCCTCCCCTCTCAAGCACGCTCTAAGTCCCTCCCCTCTCAAGCACGCTCTAAGTGCCTCCCCTCTCGTGCACGCTCTCAGTGCCTCCCCTCTCTAGCACGCTCTGAGTCCCTCCCTCTCTAGCACGCTCTAAGTGCCTCCCCTCTCTCAAGCACGCTCTAAGTGCCTCCCCTCTCTCTAGCACGCTCTAAGTCCCTCCCCTCTCAAGCACGCTCTAAGTGCCTCCCCTCTCAAGCACGCTCTAAGTGCCTCCCCTCTCAAGCACGCTCTAAGTGCCTCCCCTCTCGTGCACGCTCTCAGTGCCTCCCCTCTCTAGCACGCTCTAAGTCCCTCCCCTCTCAAGCACGCTCTAAGTGCCTCCCCTCTCTCTAGCACGCTCTAAGTCCCTCCCCTCTCAAGCACGCTCTAAGTGCCTCCCCTCTCTCTAGCACGCTCTAAGTCCCTCCCCTCTCAAGCACGCTCTAAGTGCCTCCCCTCTCTCTAGCACGCTCTAAGTCCCTCCCCTCTCAAGCACGCTCTAAGTCCCTCCCCTCTCAAGCACGCTCTAAGTGCCTCCCCTCTCTCTAGCACGCTCTAAGTCCCTCCCCTCTCAAGCACGCTCTAAGTGCCTCCCCTCTCTCTAGCACGCTCTAAGTCCCTCCCCTCTCAAGCACGCTCTAAGTGCCTCCCCTCTCTCTAGCACGCTCTAAGTCCCTCCCCTCTCAAGCACGCTCTAAGTGCCTCCCCTCTCTCTAGCACGCTCTAAGTCCCTCCCCTCTCAAGCACGCTCTAAGTCCCTCCCCTCTCAAGCACGCTCTAAGTCCCTCCCCTCTCTAGCACGCTCTAAGTCCCTCCCCTCTCAAGCACGCTCCAAGTGCCTCCCCTCTCTCGTGCACGCGCTCAGTGCCTCCCCTCTCTCTAGCACGCTCTAAGTGCCTCCCCTCTCTCGTGCACGCTCCAAGTGCCTCCCCTCTCTCAAGCACGCTCTAAGTGCCTCCCCTCTCAAGCACACTCTAAGTGCCTCCCCTCTCTCTAGCACGCTCTAAGTGCCTCCCCTCTCTCTAGCACGCTCTAAGTGCCTCCCCTCTCAAGCACGCTCTAAGTGCCTCCCCTCTCAAGCACACTCTAAGTGCCTCCCCTCTCTCTAGCACGCTCTAAGTGCCTCCCCTCTCTCTAGCACGCTCTAAGTGCCTCCCCTCTCTCTAGCACGCTCTAAGTGCCTCCCCTCTCTCAAGCACGCTCTCAGTGCCTCCCCTCTCTCTAGCACGCTCTAAGTGCCTCCCCTCTCTCTAGCACGCTCTAAGTGCCTCCCCTCTCTCTAGCACGCTCTAAGTGCCTCCTCTCTCAAGCACGCTCTAAGTGCCTCCCCTCTCTCGTGCAACTGCCGCTGCGCCTCGGCTTGTTGACAGAAAAGACGCCAGAAGCGAAAAACAAAAAAGTTGTTTGAGATTATGCTTAATTTGATTTAATACGAATTCTTGTCATTTATTTTATTTATTGTTCTCATTGTTTAAAAGTTTGTGTTCTGGTTCTGGTGTGAAATAAAGCATAATAATTACATTTAAGACTGTTTCCCTTTTTTTAAGAAAAGTATCGAAAAATAATCGGAATCGCAATTCTTGACTTGGTATCGAAACCAAAATGTTGGTATCAACACTATTGCCGTGTGTGCTGAGGGTTATGATAATATAACCAGGAGCTGTTATGTCTCTGGTGGAGGCTGCCCTCTGCTGGACTGGAGATGAATTGTTTCTTCATTTAATTATCCAAACTAAATGCAGCTAAAGCCCAAAAGTTACAGAACACTTGAGGACGTGTGCCTGTGTGACATTTATTCAGTCATCCTGTTATTAATGATCATCATTTCAGTGTGTGCTGAAGGAGGGTCTGGAGGAGATGAAGCAGTTCTTCTCGGTGAACAGCAGCTGCAGACTTCCTCTCAACCCAGCACTGCTCGTCAAGGGAATCAACATCCAGGTACACACACACACACACACACACACACACACACACACACACACACACACACACACACACACACACACACACACACACACACACACACACCATTTATACATCACTTCAGGGGACATTACATTGACTTAAATGCATTTCCTGGACCCTAACCCTAACCCTAACCAAGTCTTCACCCTAACATTAATGACTCCCCTTATGGGGACCTCCAATTTGTCCCCATAAGGGAGGCGAGTCCCCACACGTGACTGTGTAAACAGATTTAGGTCCCCACAATTATAGTAATGCTAGGCCACACACACACACACACACACACACACACACACACACACACACACACACACACACACACACACACACACACACACACACACACACACCTGCTGCTGATCATGTTTTTCTCCTTCTGTGTTTTGTAGTCGTGTTCGTTCTTCAACTCCAACGCTGTTCCTCTCAAACTGTCCTTCCAAAACCTTGACCCGCTGGGAGACAACATCAACGTCATCTTCAAGGTCACACTCACCTCATTTACCTGAAATTATACCTGATTTACCTGGGGGGTACCTGATAGTACAGCTGTTATTATACCTGGGGGGTACCTGATAATACAGCTGTTATTATACCTGGGGGTTAGCTGATAATACAGCTGTTATTATACCTGGGTTACCTGATGATACAGCTGTTATTATACCTGGGGGGTACCTGATAATACAGCTGTTATTATACCTGGGTTACCTGATAATACAGCTGTTATTATACCTGGGTTACCTGATGATACAGCTGTTATTATACCTGGGGGTTAGCTGATAATACAGCTGTTATTATACCTGGGGGTTAGCTGATAATACAGCTGTTATTATACCTGGGTTACCTGATAATACAGCTGTTATTATACCTGGGGGTTAGCTGATAATACAGCTGTTATTATACCTGGGTTACCTGATAATACAGCTGTTATTATACCTGGGGGTTACCTGATGATACAGCTGTTATTATACCTGGGTTACCTGATGATACAGCTGTTATTATACCTGGGGGTTACCTGATGATACAGCTGTTATTATACCTGGGTTACCTGATGATACAGCTGTTATTATACCTGTGTTACCTGATGATACAGCTGTTATTATACCTGGGGGTTACCTGATGATACAGCTGTTATTATACCTGGGGGTTACCTGATGATACAGCTGTTATTATACCTGGGGGTTAGCTGATAATACAGCTGTTATTATACCTGGGGGTTACCTGATGATACAGCTGTTATTATACCTGGGGGTTACCTGATGATACAGCTGTTATTATACCTGGGGGTTACCTGATGATACAGCTGTTATTATACCTGGGGGTTACCTGATGATACAGCTGTTATTATACCTGGGTTACCTGATAATACAGCTGTTATTATACCTGGGGGTTACCTGATGATACAGCTGTTATTATACCTGGGGGTTAGCTGATGATACAGCTGTTATTATACCTGGGTTACCTGATGATACAGCTGTTATTATACCTGGGGGTTACCTGATGATACAGCTGTTATTATACCTGGGTTACCTGATGATACAGCTGTTATTATACCTGTGTTACCTGATGATACAGCTGTTATTATACCTGGGGGTTACCTGATGATACAGCTGTTATTATACCTGGGGGTTACCTGATGATACAGCTGTTATTATACCTGGGGGTTACCTGATGATACAGCTGTTATTATACCTGTGTTACCTGATGATACAGCTGTTATTATACCTGGGGGTTACCTGATGATACAGCTGTTATTATACCTGGGGGTTACCTGATGATACAGCTGTTATTATACCTGGGTTACCTGATGATACAGCTGTTATTATACCTGGGGGTTACCTGATGATACAGCTGTTATTATACCTGGGGGTTACCTGATGATACAGCTGTTATTATACCTGGGTTACCTGATGATACAGCTGTTATTATACCTGGGGGTTACCTGATGATACAGCTGTTATTATACCTGGGTTACCTGATGATACAGCTGTTATTATACCTGGGGGTTACCTGATGATACAGCTGTTATTATACCTGGGGGTTACCTGATGATACAGCTGTTATTATACCTGGGGGTTACCTGATGATACAGCTGTTATTATACCTGGGTTACCTGATGATACAGCTGTTATTATACCTGGGGGTTACCTGATGATACAGCTGTTATTATACCTGGGTTACCTGATGATACAGCTGTTATTATACCTGGGGGTTACCTGATGATACAGCTGTTATTATACCTGGGGGTTACCTGATGATACAGCTGTTATTATACCTGGGTTACCTGATGATACAGCTGTTATTATACCTGGGGGTTACCTGATGATACAGCTGTTATTATACCTGGGTTACCTGATGATACAGCTGTTATTATACCTGGGGGTTACCTGATGATACAGCTGTTATTATACCTGGGGGTTACCTGATGATACAGCTGTTATTATACCTGGGTTACCTGATGATACAGCTGTTATTATACCTGGGTTACCTGATGATACAGCTGTTATTATACCTGGGGGTTACCTGATGATACAGCTGTTATTATACCTGGGTTACCTGATGATACAGCTGTTATTATACCTGGGGGTTACCTGATGATACAGCTGTTATTATACCTGGGGGTTACCTGATGATACAGCTGTTATTATACCTGGGTTACCTGATGATACAGATGTTATTATACCTGGGGGTTACCTGATGATACAGCTGTTATTATACCTGGGGGTTACCTGATGATACAGCTGTTATTATACCTGGGTTACCTGATGATACAGCTGTTATTATACCTGGGTTACCTGATAATACAGCTGTTATTATACCTGGGGGTTACCTGATGATACAGCTGTTATTATACCTGGGGGTTACCTGATGATACAGCTGTTATTATACCTGGGTTACCTGATGATACAGCTGTTATTATACCTGGGGGTTACCTGATGATACAGCTGTTATTATACCTGGGTTACCTGATGATACAGCTGTTATTATACCTGGGTTACCTGATAATACAGCTGTTATTATACCTGGGGGTTACCTGATGATACAGCTGTTATTATACCTGGGTTACCTGATGATACAGCTGTTATTATACCTGGGGGTTACCTGATGATACAGCTGTTATTATACCTGGGGGTTACCTGATGATACAGCTGTTATTATACCTGGGGGTTACCTGATGATACAGCTGTTATTATACCTGGGTTACCTGATGATACAGCTGTTATTATACCTGGGTTACCTGATGATACAGCTGTTATTATACCGATTTTACCTGATATTTTAGCAGATCTTATGTATTATTTTACCTGATATTTACCCAATATTTTACATATCTGTTTACCTGTTTTACCAGATCTTTGTGCATATCTGCAGCTCAGAGATAGTTAACCCTCTAAACCTGGAACACTTTCTGTGCATTCCTTAATACCGTCACATTGAACTTTAAGGCATTGTGTTTCTAAATGAAAGTCCTGCACCTCTTCAGAAACAGTCGCGTCGGTAAGCAATGAGAACTGTTCATGTTAAAAGTGAACCTGTATATCCCCGCAGTCGGGGGACGACCTGCGGCAGGACATGCTGACGCTGCAGGTGATCCGCATCATGAACAAGATCTGGATCCAGGAGGGCCTGGACATGAGGATGGTCATCTTCAGGTGCTTCTCCACCGGCAGAGGAAGAGGTCAGGATGCATTTCACTCTGAGGACTGCTGACCTCCTAGACAGATCTGCTTTGGAATCAGATGTTCGGAGAACCTAGTAAACGTACCTCTTAAATCTCAGAGCAAACCGACTCTCCTCATTTACTTGTAGCTTTTTCTCATATAAATGCTTTTGTTCATTTCTCATGTGTGGTTTTCTTTTGTTATTATTTTGTGTTGCATTTTATTATAGAATCATGTTTTTCTCTTAATAATGTGTTCGGTTTTTTCTTATAAAAAATAGTTTCATTTTATTATAAATGTGTGTGTGTGTGTGTGTGTGTGTGTGTGTTCAGGGATGGTGGAGATGATTCCTCAGGCCGACACTCTGAGGAAGATCCAGGTGGAGCACGGCGTCACCGGATCCTTCAAAGACCGACCGCTGGCCGACTGGCTGCAGAAACACAACCCCACTGACGAGCAGTACGACAAGGTGCACACACACACACACACACACACACACACACACACACACACACACACACACACACACACACACACACACACACACACACACACACACATACACACACACAGTAGGGATGTGCATCGCCATCACTGAGGCCAATACGTTTCCACGATCCGACACATTAACGATACATTTGAAGCACCAGGCGATGCGATACGATTCAATACGATGCTAAATAATGAAACTTCAATTTGGTACGACAGAGGATTTTTGTTTTATTCCTCATATGCAGCAAATCATACATCAACAAAAAAGTGCTTTACATATGTGGTCCTCTCTTTGTTTCTGTTTACCTTAAAGAAAACAAGCACTTGGCCCTTTCACAAACTGGCCTTTTCACGGGGCAGTTCTGTCTCCAGAGTGCAGGGCACCGTGAGAACGCCTCAGTCACACTATTTAAGCATTTTGATTCCTAGGTATTGTTCGGTGCGCTGTGTTTCTCTTTCTCCTCGACTCCTGAGTGCTGATAACTGAGACTCTCGGCCTCCGTAGTGCGAAGCAGAGCTCACAGGTCGTCTCTGCTGAGTGCTGATTGGATGAGGGGATTTTATATGAATGAATCGTTTTTTTACCGATGCAAAGACGCTGCAATCGATGCATCGCGGGTTCAACCCAAACTGTAGCCGGTGTGCACTCTTTCCACCGGTGCACTCGCATCTTCAACGTTTATGCCGGTGCACCGATGAATCTTAACATCCCTAAAACACACACACACACACACACACACACACACACACACACACACACACACTGAAGCTCAATTAATCTGGTTCACTCCCAAAAGAGCTGATTCTGCTGTGATTTAAAGGTCTCCTATCGTGCTGTTTTTAGGCATATATCATAGCGCTCAGATATAGACACATTTATAAAAAACATGTCTATGTTTTTCTCAAAATACCAAAGAGGTCACTCAGAAATAACATCACAGCCAGTCAGAGTCTATTCTATCCGTCTGCACTCTTGTATCTGTGTCACTGTGCTGCTCTGCTGGGGACCTCTTCGTTGTCCTGACTGCACATCCTGAATCCTTTGTGAGCAGGCGGTCGAGAACTTCATCTACTCGTGCGCCGGCTGCTGCGTGGCGACCTACATCCTGGGTATCTGCGACCGGCACAACGACAACATCATGCTGAAGAGCAGCGGCCACATGTTCCACATCGACTTCGGGAAGTTCCTGGGACACGCGCAGATGTTCGGGAACATCAAACGGTCAGACCTCCAGGTTTACCTTGTTTTATCAGAGTTAATCCTCAGAGGCGGCGACGGGATGGTTTTACAGCATCTTCTGTTGGCGACTGCAGGAGGAGGACGTGTGAAATCTGAATTTTGAGCAAAAAGTCTGATAGAATTCTTTGATGTTTTTAAAAAAGTCAGATATTTTTGGGAGAAAAGTCAAAATGTTTGGAAAATCCCAACATTTTAAGATTTTGTGTCAAGATTCTCAAAATGTTCCCGCCTCCTGCTTCAGGGACCGCGCCCCCTTCGTGTTCACCTCCGACATGGCCTACGTGATCAACGGAGGAGACAAGCCCTCCAGCCGCTTCCACGACTTCGTGGATCTCTGCTGCGAAGCCTACAACCTGATCAGGAGACACACACACCTGTTCCTCAACCTGCTGGGGCTGGTAAGAACACACACACACACACACACACACACACACACACACACACACACACACACACACACACACACACACACACACACCTGTTCCTCAACCTGCTGGGGCTGGTAAGAACACACACACACACACACACACACACACACACACACACACACACACACACACACACACACACACACACACACACCTGTTCCTCAACCTGCTGGGGCTGGTACAAACACACACACACACACACACACACACACACACACACACACACACACCTGTTCTTCAACCTGCTGGGGCTGGTAAGAACACACACACACACACACACACACACACACACAC
>NW_027263010.1:149440-151940 GCF_902827115.2 Pseudochaenichthys georgianus
TATCCTGCTTTATATTGTGTTTACTGTAAATCTGTATTTCAATATGTATATTTTCTACTTTTTTAATGCTATTTTATTTCAATTTGAGATGTTTACATTTTGAATTGTTTATTTCTAGTCTTTGAAGTTCTATAATGTGCAATGCCGCGTCTGTTTATGCTGCAGCAACGCAAACATCCCCATTGGGATCAATAAAGTCCTTCTTATCTTATCTTAGAAACGTGCAGGACTTTTACATTTGAATTTTATTTAACCTTTATTTAACCAGATAAAAGCATTGAGATAGAATCTCATTTGCAAAGCTGACCTGGCCAAGAAGGCAGCAGCGTTACACATAACACAAACATATAAAATACAGAGAACATAACTAAGAAAACAAAAGACAAAAAAGCAGTCCCTACATTGAGCATCAGGACAGTAAGAAAGGCACTACTTATTACTGCAAGAGCAGCTGGTGGTAAGGGCTTCAGACAACTTCAATTTAAAACATGCTATTGAGACAAGTGCTGTCAGTTTGAGGCGTGATTGAAGGTCGTTCCAAGACCAAGGACCAGAATGAAAAAGGCTCCTTTTCCCAGCCTCAGTCCGCACAGCAGGAACCTGGACCCGTATCCAGGCGCTGGATCTGAGGTTGTAAGAGTCACAAACTGGAGCTAATCTGGCACACATGTACAGTGGAAGCTTTCCTAAAATGTCTTTATACATGAATACAAACCAATGCTGCATCCTACGCACACTGAGTGAGGCCCATCCAGTTAGGCTGTACAGTGTGCCATGATGAGTCCTATAGGGTGCATTTGATATATATCGCAGTGTTCCCCTTTGTCCCGCCCCCAGCTTCCCGAGCCGCCTTGTGATTGGTCGGTCTCGAGGCGAGGCGGCAGCTGATAAGAGGAGAGACGAGCTGAACGGATACGTGTGGCACCTGATCCACGCCGCTCCGGAGGTCGCTCAGGTCAGCACAGTGCGCATATTACAAACATCATTATTATGACGCAGGACGGCATGACGCAGGACCACATGACGCAGGACCGCATGACCACATGACGCAGGACCGCATGACCACATGACGCAGGACCGCATGACCACATGACGCAGGACGGCATGACGCAGGACCACATGACGCAGGACCGCATGACCGCATGACGCAGGACCGCATGATGCAGGACCACATGACGCAGGACCACATGACGCAGGACCACATGACGCAGGACCGCATGATGCAGGACCACATGACGCAGGACGGCATGACGCAGGACCACATGACGCAGGACCGCATGACGCAGGACCACATGACGCAGGACCGCATGACGCAGGACCGCATGACGCAGGACCGCATGGCGCAGGACCGCATGACGCAGGACCGCATGACGCAGGACCGCATGACGCAGGACCGCATGACGCAGGACCACATGACGCAGGACCACATGACGCAGGACCATATGACGCAGGACCACATGACGGCATGACCACATGACGCGGGACCGCATGACGCAGGACCGCATGACCACATAACGCAGGACCGCATGACGCAGGACCGCATGACGCAGAACCGCATGACGCAGGACCACATGACGCAGGACCACATGACGCAGGACCACATGACGCAGGACCACATGACGCAGGACCGCATGACGCAGGACCGCATGACGCAGGACCGCATGACGCAGGACCACATGACGCAGGACCGCATGACACAGGACCGCATGACGCAGGACCGCATGACACATGACCGCATGACGCAGGACCGCATGACCACATGACGCGGGACCGCATCATCTCTCTCTCCTCTCTTCTTCTGTGTTTCTCTCCCTGTATCTCTCTCTCCTCTCTTCGTCTGTGTTTCTCTCCCTGTATCTCTCTCTCTTCTCTTCTTCTGTGTTTCTCTCTCTGTATCTCTCTCTCCTCTCTTCTTCTGTGTTTCTCTCTCTGTATCTCTCTCTCCTCTCTTCTGTGTTTCTCTCTCTGTATCTCTCTCTCCTCTCTTCTTCTGTGTTTCTCTCCCTGTATCTCTCTCTCCTCTCTTCTTCTGTGTTTCTCTCCCTGTATCTCTCTCCTCTCTTCTTCTGTGTTTCTCTCTCTGTATCTCTCTCTCCTCTCTTCTGTGTTTCTCTCTCTGTATCTCTCTCTCCTCTCTTCTGTGTTTCTCTCTCTGTATCTCTCTCTCCTCTCTTCTTCTGTGTTTCTCTCCCTGTATCTCTCTCTCCTCTCTTCTGTGTTTCTCTCCCTGTATCTCTCTCTCCTCTCTTCTTCTGTGTTTCTCTCTCTGTATCTCTCTCTCCTCTCTTCTTCTGTGTTTCTCTCTCTGTATCTCTCTCTCCTCTCTTCTGTGTTTCTCTCTCTGTATCTCTCTCTCCTCTCTTCTTCTGTGTTCTCTCTCTGTATCTCTCTCTCCTCTCTTCTTCTGTGTTTCTCTCCCTGTATCTCTCTCTCTCTCTCTCTTCTGTGTTTCTCTCTCTGTATCTCTCTCTCATCTCTTCTTCTGTGTTTCTCTCTCTGT
>NW_027263010.1:156940-172146 GCF_902827115.2 Pseudochaenichthys georgianus
AGAAATAACTCGAAAGATTAATGTCAGATATGTGCGTAAATACACAATTAAAAACATAGATATAAGTTTAAAGCACGTGAATAGTCTCTGCGATTGGAAGTCATTCATTAACAAGAATAAAGTGGAAACACTTAGTGGGATAAATGTCAATAGTTACAGACGTGCTTTACGAATAAAGGCCCGAATGCACCGTTTCAAAAAGCAACAGAGAAGTTAATATTATAACAATAACAATGATGTATGTTTCAGTCAGCACACACAGGTGCATGCTGGGTAGTGGAGTCTTTCAGCAGATAAAGGGACGATGACACATTTCAAGATTTTCACGATTTAAACTTGTCCTGACTTTCATACAGTTGTATTCCCGTTGACGTGCGGAGGCTAGCGGAGTCGTAGTCCACTTCCTTTACGCCGCGTTAAGAGAAGCCTTTAGCTTTAGCTTAGCTCCGTGTTGCTAACGGGATATTTTTATAGTGCGGATGCTTTGATTTTCTATCTGCGGTGCATGAGCCTGTTTGCCTTCCAGCTCTGATCGTACGCTCATTTCATTCCTCATTGAAATCTCCCGTCATTTTGTACTTTTGGGATTTATGAAGCGACCTCCGTGTTTCTGCGCTGTGAGGAAGGGACCCAAAGGAGGGTCTTTAAAATGTGATTTCAGGTTAAAACGTTGTGACGTTTGACCCTGACGCTCTCCTGTAGTTCTTTAATTAGCCAATCAGATGGCTTTAAATCACATCATGGTGTTTCCCATTGGTCCGTCCACAGTACAAAATAACTTCATTGAAGTAGTTCCTCCTCCAGAACGCCTTTAAATCATATTTGGATATTTAAACACATCCCCTTGGACTCTGAGGAACCACACCATTGATCTAAAGCTAAATACATATAATTAAAACCGTTGTTGGTTGCAGCCGTTATTCAAAACACATATTCCAGGTGTAAAAACATCAAATATATTGTCATTTTGTTTTGATTTTCATATTGAACATTTATTTCAGCTCCTGCTAAGCACCGGGCCTCATGCCGCGCAGAGAGGCACTGTGGGTCCAGCTAAAGTTCACACAAACCTCAAGTCAGTCTTCTCTGAGGTTTGTTTGTTCCTACATCGACCTGATGCTGACCTGAAAGGCAGGTTCTGACTGACCTGGGTGCAGGGAGTCTGATCCGCTCGTATGAAAGGCAGGTCTGTGATTGGCCGATGGAAACACGCTGCAGTGATTTGAAGCAGTCGACAGGAGCAGAATGTACTGAACACACTGAACTTCATGATAATGTGATTAGATTATCCACTAATGTGTATTCCTTTCATTCTGAAACATGTTTTGTATTATTTGCACTACAAAATAAACTTGAATTAAAAAGCCATGTTGTATTTATTCCTCACATTTTGTTTGTGTCTCCAGCCTCCGTTGTTCTCCCATGCTTCCTATAAGGTGAGGCTCTGTCAAAGACACGCAGCAAGTAGAAGAATTTAATCATTATTCAAAAGTGGTGGGGACACGAGAAGTGTCCCCACCACTTTTGAAGGATGGCGTGTGTGTGTGTGTGTGTGTGTGTGTGTGTGTGTGTGTGTGTGTGTGTGTGTGTGTGTGTGTGTGTGTGTGTGTGTGTGTGTGTGTGTGTGTGTGTGTGTGTGTGTGTGTGTGTGTGTGTGTGTGTGTGTGTGTGTGTGTGTGTGTGTGTGTGTGTGTGTGTGCCCAGCTGATAAACACTGCCAGCACTGCAGTCATGTTATCATGCAACAGGTCAGCTGCATGCTTGCGTCAGTATGTGCAATATAGCATTCTCAAAGTATCTGAAACCTCGACATGTCGGAGACCGGGGACAGTGTAGGGTAGCCATTTTGCTATATTATTCATTCTCAATGCGTCAACTACTGAAACAATGTATTTAAGATGTTTCTATGAAATAAGCACAGGTTGGAAAATGTATTTAAAAAAACAAAACTCAGCGGTTGTAGCGCATGCCAGGGACGGTTGTAACGTGTTCATAACGGTCACCTTTGTTCACGCTACATGACAACAAATAGGGAAAGCTGCCTAGGCAACACGATTTGAATGGGGTTTCACACGTCCTCCATGAGCACAACTTAAAACAGGACACCAGACGGAATGCATTTGATGCACAGTTGTGGCAGGGGTAACACTCACGTCCGTCTGGAGCGCCTGTTCCACCTTAATGAAGTAGACCTGCCTCCTTTGAGCCGAGACCATGGTACCAACCAGCTGCTTCCGTCTCTGTGGAGAACACCTTCTTGGTCCAGCAGCCTGCTCTCTGGGCTGATGGTGATCCCCGACTCTCCATGGAACCGGCACAGGGGGACGTGGTGGCATATATCTTGGGACTTTGCCTCTGCCCCGACTGATTTGCCCTTGTGCACTTCATTTGAGGCCCCCAGAGGAAGTGGCACCCCCCTGTCTGTCTCCCTCTTTCTGAGATGTGGCATACTGTAAACACACACACACACACACTTTACGCACAGTATTTTATTCTGTTTATTTTTACAGGGACAATGCACACCAATCAACAATATTGATCATTCGAGCAAATGAGCCATCATTGTAAATGTGCCGCGTTACAGCCGTCCCTGGTGGTCCTTGTTACAGCCGTCCCTGGTGGTCCTTGTTACAGCCGTCCCAGGTGGTCCTTGTTACAGCCGTCCCTGGTGGTCCTTGTTACAGCCGTCCCAGGTGGTCCTTGTTACAGCCGTCCCAGGTGGTCCTTGTTACAGCCGTCCCTGGTGGTCCTTGTTACAGCCGTCCCAGGTGGTCCTTGTTACAGCCGTCCCAGGTGGTCCGCGTTACAGCCGTCCCTGGACCGTCATGTTTGCACCCCCTGCTGTGAACCTGCCTGATTGCTAGCTTGACCCATATTTAGCTAGTTATATCATATATGCAGTGGCGGCCGGCCCATAGGGGCGCTAGGGGCGCCGCCCCATTTCTTGCCAGATAAAAAATAAAATAAAAAAATATATTTAAAAAAAATATATTTAAAAAAAATATATATTTTATATTTTAATTTTTAATGAACAAGGTAAATATCATACAATTAGTATCACAAAAATGTATAATCTACAATACAATCTCGTTTAAAATTGTGTTACGATGTCTAAAG
Source organism: Pseudochaenichthys georgianus (assembly GCF_902827115.2). Classification (NCBI taxonomy): domain Eukaryota; kingdom Metazoa; phylum Chordata; class Actinopteri; order Perciformes; family Channichthyidae; genus Pseudochaenichthys; species Pseudochaenichthys georgianus. The sequence goes on from NW_027263010.1 coordinate 160,058, forward strand.
TTACTGATAAGTCACCTGTTTCCTGCCTGGCCTTGCCCGTGGCATTAGTTTATCATTACGGGGCAGAGCCCCCGAGCGAAACAGCAGCAACCAGCACGTTGCAAAAGTCTCAATAGTAAACTGTGCCGCCGAAACATAATTTCAGCCAATCAGCGCCGTCAAATATGTTGGTCACGTGGGCGCTCACGTTGGCGCCCATGTTGCTTACGTGCGTTGACCTGAGTTGTTTTTTAGACTCGTGAGTAACCAAGGTGACGCAGTATTTGGATGAGAATGGTGTGCAGGTGGAGTCGCCGGAGCCTCGGTCCGCCCAAGAGCTACTCTCCAATCCTTTCGAAAGGAGAAGTTTGGGAGATAAATTGATACTTAAAGACCTTGGACCGGACCAACCCGATTTGTATATATCACAGCAAGCTCGTGAAAAAGACAAAACGTATCAACAAGGCTTCTCACATGGCTAGAAACAAAATTGTTTACTCACTCTATCAATAGCCTCACCAAAAATATTTTCCACCAGCCGCCACTGCATATATGTTTAGCTTACAAAACAGTGATTCTAATAATACTAGTTTGGATTCCTAGACAGTTGACCTCAAGACAGTATCCAAAAAATACATCATCATTTTTGTTAATGTTTTACCTCAGAAACACACTTTTGCTGATATCTTTCGCGACAGATTTAAACGTGGCTCCTTTTTTTCACAGCAATCTTTCCATATAACTGCGCATGTGCAGAGTGAGTTTCATCACTCTAGCTTGTTTGTGATTGGAGATATTGAAGGCGTTACAACCGTCCCGTGTTACAACTGTCCCTGTTCTCCCTACACTTGTAATTGCTGCTACTACTTGTTTAGCCATGGATGAGTACTTATTTGTCTTTATTTGTATTCCCAATGTGTGCGTCTTCTCTATATTTAACATGTCAGCCTTTTTAATTGCATGCGTTTTATCTGCTATGTCTTTTTGGTGTAACTCTGTTAATGTCCTCGCTTCAGGACTAAAGGACTTCTGAGTGACAGCGTGCGCGCCCCCGCTGCCTCAGTAACATCGCGACGCTCCCTGGCTGCTCTTGCGTGCTGGTGCGTGATAACCGGAAAATGTTGACGGTCCCTCAATATTTTCTGATGAAATCTCAAACTAAGGCAGAAACACGGAACTACCAGGCGGGTCAAATTACACTTTAAACCGGGAGAAACCGTAACAGTATTATCAACCGAATTAGATTAAACATTCTTACATTGTTTACGATCCAACAATTTGTGTTTTAGATTGAATATTGTCTTACTTCGGTTAACAAACGGCTGAGCTAACTAGCTGCTCGTGCTAAGCTAACAGCTAAGCTACACAGGAGATCTCCAGCCGACCGCCGTCGCCTCTTTTACTGGGATTTTAAAACCCGACAACCATGGCTCTTCTCTCGGCATCACTCTTGGATTTATCCTCCGTTTTTCCCGTCACTGTTTCCAATCAATTCTCCTCCAGAAAGAACTGCCGCTGTCAGATGAGTTTTAGCACCGCGCAGCGAGCCGAGGAGACGGACGTTATTCCCGGTTTCCCTGTCTGGGTCGAGGTGGATTTTCATACTGAAAATTAGTTTAATTTCAACTAATTAAAAAAATCAAGGAGAAACTGACTCACTGAGAAATGCATTTAGTGTCAAGTGATTGATTTCCATAAAGGCAGTGTTTTTAAAGCAGTTGGCCTTATGACAGCTTGTAGTTCACATTTAAAAAAAGACGTTATTAAAATGGTGTAATCACAAAAAAACCTCACACGGTTTTTATTTGTATTTACCTACAATAAACCTAATACTCTGATATGTATTCGGTGTGTGAGGACCCAGGCAGTGTTCAAGTAAATGTGTCTATACAAAACTGGAATAAATAGTATTATAAAAGTCACATTTTGCACTAAAATGTTTAAAAGTATGAGCGGTGACGGACATGTTTCCAGTGGGCAGAGCGCATCCTCCATGGCCGGGCGAGGAGCCCCCCCCGCCGGGCTCCACACTCAGGAAAGCTCGTGGCTCGAGCTGCTGTCAAGGCCCGCGAAGTATCTCCAGAAATATCTCCCGGGGAGAAACGAGGCCCGGGCGGACACCGGAGCCGGGTTCATGCTGGAACACCTGATCCCGGTTCCTCCCCAGCTGACCTACCTTCGGTGTGACGCAGCTACCGGCAGAAGTTTACCGTGGCTCCCTGCTGATTCTCACCTGGAGCCTGGTAAAAGCTTGCCGTGGCTCTCCGCTGACTCCATGCGGGAGCTTGGCATCCAGAACACGGATGAAATGAACCTGAATCTGGTCCAGCAAACTCAGATGGGGTACTTGTCTTCTGTCAGGACTTTCTTCAATCATGTTGTGTTGAATTCTTCTCAGGAAGGGAGAGCGACTTCAGGGAAGGACTGGGATCCTGCAGGGAACTCAGCGAGGGACAGTGGGCCGTGGTGGGGCAGTTTCTTGGGGTCTGAGGGGGGGTCAGGGCTGCTGTCAGACCCGTCCTGGGAAGAGGGTGAGGGGGTCCTCACTGCAGGGCTTTGTCCACAACAATCTCCAACAAAAGCCCCCGAAACAAGCACCACGTTGGGAGAAGCTTCTGGACTAAGACACAAAGAGAAGCCGGCTGACAAAGAGAGCCGTGAAACACATGATGTAGTCCAGAACATGGAGGAGGGGGGGTCCACAGCCATCAGTCTCCCCAGGTCAGAAGCCCCCTCCTGCAGTGAGGAGGCTCCTCTGACCCCGGAGCAGGACCATGGATACACCAGTCTGGAGGAGGAACATGTACAGGTAGGATTCTGAACATATTTGTCTAGTTAGTCAAAGTCAACTTTATTGTCAATCTTTCAGTTTAAAAAAATAAATATATATGTATAGAAATATGCACATACCTATATATATATATATATATATATATATATATATATATATATATATACACACATTAAGACATAAATAAAAGCACAACAATCAATATTGTGTGTGTGTGTGTGTGTGTGTGTGTGTGTGTGTGTGTGTGTGTGTGTGTGTGTGTGTGTGTGTGTGTGTGTGTGTGTGTGTGTGTGTGTGTGTGTGTGTGTATGCTGACAGCCTGGTGGACAGAAACTGTTACTGATCAGTTATCCATATTATGACTCGTTATTATTGATCTGTTCGTCCAGGTGAACATGGTGAACACTCCGATTGAAGAGCAGCAGGATGCCACAGAAAGTAGTCCCACTAAAGAGACTTCTGAGGAGGGGGTAGAGGAAGAAGAAGAGGGTCTGTCAGCGGAGGTAAAAGAGGGTCAGAACCGCTGTCAGAACAAAGCGATCGCCTTCATCATGGGACAACCCTGCAGCGACGACAGCTCCGAGGGGGGGTCCAGCTCTGAGGAAGATGATGATGATGATGAAGACGATGACGGCTTCAACAGCGAAGACTCGTCCGATCTCTCCGACTCCACGGACGACGAAGACTCTGAGCGTCTGTGGAGATATCTGGGTCGCAGCGCTGACCCGTACGACCCCCGAAACTTCACGGCTCCGCTGCACACGGCCACCTCTCCTCCCAGAAACATCCCTCCTTCCTCCAGTGACTCCTCCCCCGACCCCTCCCCCTCTCTCCTCCCTCTCCCTCTCTCCCCCCTGGCTGCCTCCTCCCCCCCGTCGGGCAGTGACTCCTGGGATGATTCCACCTCAGCGAGTGAGGCAGATGAAGCAGAAAGTCTCCGTCTGTGGAGCTCCTTCAGCTGCTCGGACCCTTACAGCCCCTTCAACTTCCAGGGACCCATGAGGACTCAAGAGCCCAGGACCAGGACCAGGACCAGGAAGGCTGCCTCCTCCTCCTCCTCCTCCCTCAACCCGGCTGCTCCTCCCCAGTACAGGAGGGAGGAGGCAGAGGAGCGTCTGGACAGCGGCTTCTCTGAACTCTCCGTTTCCTCCTCCGCCTGCAGCGTCACTAAGAAGGTGCGTTTATTACCTTTATTAATGTTTCTCTGGCTTTTAAATAATATCCAAACAATCAGAAAGTCATACAGTTTCGAGACACAGATAATTAAAGGGCACATTTAGGATCAACATAACGTAGATCATAAACTCCTTTCTTTACAAGGGAAACACTTCTTTATATGAATGAGAAGCGACTGAAACGCTCCGGGTCACAAAGTGAAACATTAGAAGATCCAAATCCTCTGGGTCACATCACTGGAAGTCGGGATGGGCCCCGGGTGTTAGACGGGCCCCGGTGTTAGACGGGCCCCGGTGTTAGACGGGCCCCGGGTGTTAGACGGGCCCCGGGTGTTAGACGGGCCCCGGTGTTAGACGGGCCCCGGGTGTTAGACGGGCCCCGGTGTTAGACGGGCCCCGGGTGTTAGACGGCCCCGGTGTTAGACGGGCCCCGGTGTTAGACGGGCCCCGGTGTTAGACGGGCCCCGGTGTTAGACGGGCCCCCGGTGTTAGACGGGCCCCCGGTGTTAGACGGGCCCCGGGTGTTAGACGGGCCCCGGGTGTTAGACGGGCCCCGGGTGTTAGACGGGCCCCGGGTGTTAGACGGGCCCCGGTGTTAGACGGGCCCCCGGTGTTAGACGGGCCCCGGTGTTAGACGGGCCCCGGGTGTTAGACGGGCCCCGGGTGTTAGACGGGCCCCGGTGTTAGACGGGCCCCGGTGTTAGACGGGCCCCGGTGTTAGACGGGCCCCGGGTGTTAGACGGGCCCCGGGTGTTAGACGGGCCCCGGTGTTAGACGGGCCCCGGTGTTAGACGGGCCCCGGGTGTTAGACGGGCCCCGGGTGTTAGACGGGCCCCGGTGTTAGACGGGCCCCGGGTGTTAGACGGGCCCCGGGTGTTAGACGGGCCCCGGTGTTAGACGGGCCCCGGGTGTTAGACGGGCCCCGGGTGTTAGACGGGCCCCGGTGTTAGACGGGCCCCGGGAGGAATTATTAAAGACCGTGGTACCGTTAAGCTCCGACGTTATCGGTCTTTTTATCGGTACTGGAGACGTGTCGAAAAGATATATCATGTATTATTGCTACACACACATTATATCACAGCTTTAGTTTCGCCAACTCCGTTTCTAATACGCAAGAAGACTGCAACATGCGGTCGATCTCTCTCCCGTCTGTGTGTGAGGGGGCGGGGCAGTTTACACACACACAGAGGAGATGGCGGAGAGAACGCGCTCCGAGGTGGTTACACTTTACCCGTCTCGATGCTCGTTGCCTAAAGTGCAATAAGTGTTCAGCATGTGAGGGCGGCAACACGAGCAGTGTGTCTAAACATGTATCCAAAGTGCTCCAGATCCAGACGGAGGAAGCACCGGGTTCCACTGCCTCTCCAGCAGCTCTGTAGCTCCGTCCAGAGGAACGTCTCCACGTCAGGTGTTCTGTGTGCTAGCAGCTCTGTAGCTCCATCCAGAGGAACGTCTCCCCGTCAGGTGTTCTGTATGCTAGCAGCTCTGTAGCTCCATCCAGAGGAACGTCTCCCCGTCAGGTGTTCTGTATGCTAGCAGCTCTGTAGCTCCATCCAGAGGAACGTGTCCCCGTCAGGTGTTCTGCATGCTAGCAGCTCTGTAGCTCCGTCCAGAGGAACGTCTCCCCGTCAGGTGTTCTGCATGCTAGCAGCTCTGTAGCTCCATCCAGAGGAACGTCTCCACGTCAGGTGTTCTGTGTGCTAGCAGCTCTGTAGCTCCATCCAGAGGAACGTCTCCCCGTCAGGTGTTCTGTGTGCTAGCAGCTCTGTAGCTCCATCCAGAGGAACGTCTCCACGTCAGGTGTTCTGTATGCTAGCAGCTCTGTAGCTCCATCCAGAGGAACGTCTCCCCGTCAGGTGTTCTGTGTGCTAGCAGCTCTGTAGCTCCATCCAGAGGAACGTCTCCACGCCAGGCGTTCTGTATGCTAGCAGCTCTGTAGCTCCATCCAGAGGAACGTCTCCCCGTCAGGTGTTCTGTGTGCTAGCAGCTCTGTAGCTCCGTCCAGAGGAACGTCTCCCCGTCAGGTGTTCTGTGTGCTAGCAGCTCTGTAGCTCCGTCCAGAGGAACGTCTCCACGTCAGGTGTTCTGTGTGCTAGCAGCTCTGTAGCTCCATCCAGAGGAACGTCTCCACGTCAGGTGTTCTGTATGCTAGCAGCTCTGTAGCTCCGTCCAGAGGAACGTCTCCACGTCAGGTGTTCTGCATGCTAGCAGCTCTGTAGCTCCATCCAGAGGAACGTCTCCACGTCAGGTGTTCTGCATGCTAGCAGCTCTGTAGCTCCATCCAGAGGAACGTCTCCCCGTCAGGTGTTCTGTGTGCTAGCAGCTCTGTAGCTCCGTCCAGAGGAACGTCTCCACGCCAGGCGTTCTGTATGCTAGCAGCTCTGTAGCTCCGTCCAGAGGAACGTCTCCACGTCAGGTGTTCTGCATGCTAGCAGCTCTGTAGCTCCTTCCAGAGGAACGTCTCCCCGTCAGGCGTTCTGTGTGCTAGCAGCTCTGTAGCTCCGTCCAGAGGAACGTCTCCACGTCAGGTGTTCTGTATGCTAGCAGCTCTGTAGCTCCATCCAGAGGAACGTCTCCACGTCAGGTGTTCTGTATGCTAGCAGCTCTGTAGCTCCATCCAGAGGAACGTCTCCACGTCAGGTGTTCTGTGTGCTAGCAGCTCTGTAGCTCCATCCAGAGGAACGTCTCCACGTCAGGTGTTCTGTATGCTAGCAGCTCTGTAGCTCCTTCCAGAGGAACGTCTCCCCGTCAGGTGTTCTGTGTGCTAGCAGCTCTGTAGCTCCATCCAGAGGAACGTCTCCACGTCAGGTGTTCTGTGTGCTAGCAGCTCTGTAGCTCCATCCAGAGGAACGTCTCCACGTCAGGTGTTCTGTGTGCTAGCAGCTCTGTAGCTCCATCCAGAGGAACGTCTCCACGTCAGGTGTTCTGTGTGCTAGCAGCTCTGTAGCTCCATCCAGAGGAACGTCTCCACGTCAGGTGTTCTGTGTGCTAGCAGCTCTGTAGCTCCATCCAGAGGAACGTCTCCCCGTCAGGTGTTCTGTGTGCTAGCAGCAACACACGGAGCTAACTCCATGATACAAACACGGGTTAATGATGAGAGGAAACGGAGGTATTTAGTTTGTTAAAGTCTCAGCTATTCTGTTCACAGTTCTGTCTTCACATTATTTAATACCATTTGTTAAAACATTGTTTCTTTTGATGTGAAATATTATTTATTTAAATAAAAAGCAATGTTAGTTTTGTTCACAATTTGTTAGTTAATTTACCTTGTTTTTTTCTCCAAAAGAACCGATAAGAGTACCGTTAAAAGACCGGACCGATAAGCGGTATCGATTAAAGTAGTAGTACCGTTAAAACCTTAACGATACCCATCCCTATGTGGAAGTAAACAACTTGGTAATAGTGTTTATTTGTTGTTAAGGAACACCATGTTTGTTGACTAGTTCTTCCTAGGGTTTAGTCTCCCTCCATTTAACCCTCGCTCTAAATAAAGGTCGCTGACACCAAAGAACACGTCCCGACGGACCCGGCTGTTGCGTCGCCTCACGTCTCTGCGTCTCGGCCATGTGTCGCATTCGTCATTCAAGAGGCAACCGGAAGACAGACTGCGTGATATGTACAAACAGCGTGTGCTGAGGAGTTGGTCTTCGGTTTCTTGCGTCCAGGTGAGATGAAAATGAAAGAGAATAGCCGTCTGTGTGCCTTCTTCACTTCCGTTTCGCTCCTCATGCACTGATTCGCTAAGCTGAACAGCCAATCAGAGTGATTTCTTTTGTCGGCAGCGGAAGGTGTCGGCACGGCCGAAAAGACACAACGGTGCGGGACACACCAATCTGAGTAGGGCGACAGGACGCTCATCGCCGGCTGAGATCGGCTTGGTGTGTTCAGGGCCTTCGGAGGCGTAGCTCTGAACCTGTGAAGGAAAACACTGAACGACCTGTAATCCTCCAGAGTACACAGATATCTACAGAAGCTAATGAGAATAGTATGAAAATGTACTCTCAGTATCAGAAGTAAGAGTACTCATTCTGCAGAGTGATATTACATTTAGCGCTTTACTTTTGTTCATAAAAGATAACTGAAGAACATTAAACAGACTTCACTCGGCCCCCGGTGGACACACAGAGAACTGCACACTTTATGTCCCGGACTCAATTACAATTATAATATGTGAAAACTTCTTAAATTCATGAGCATCCTTTTTCATTTAAGATGTTAAAGTTAATATCGTCACAGCAATGACAATGCAAATGCTGAAGTACGATTTTGAGGTACTTGTACTTGGTAACTGCCCAGCTCTGTATTTCAGATATAAACTAGACGCTGATGCTGCGGTTGGTTTTGACTAAATGTGTTTATGCTGGACTTTATATATTTATAGAGATGTCTTTGATCAACTCTGTTGTTTTTAAATGTGCTGTATGAATACAGTTGGATTGGATTGAACCCGTTTCCTCCTCTCTCTCGTCAGGTGCGTTTCTGTGAGGAAGTGGAGGAGTTCTTTGCGAGCGGGGGGGAGGAGACGGAGGACAGACGGGGTCCCTGGGAGCAGTTCGCCCGGGATCGATCTCGCTTCCTGCGCCGCGTGCAGGACGTTCAGCTCGGCATCGACTACTGTCTGCAGCCAACACACCGTCACCTGGTGTCTCTACGCCTGGGGACAACTGCGGGCAACTGAGGGACAGCAGGACGTCCTGAAGGTCATACGGGACGCTCTGAGGGTCATAGGGACGTTTGAAGGACACTGAGACTTCCTGAAGGTCATTTGGACATCCTGATGGTCAACGAGAAGTTTGTAGGATATTGAGGTCCACCAGACTCTGTCCTCTCTGTCCTGGTTATGTTCATCGGGACGTTCTCAAGTTCATCCGGACTTCCTGAGGGTCATCGGGACTTCCTGAGGGTCACCCGGACTTCCTGAGGGTCATCGGGACTTCCTGAGGGTCACCCGGACTTCCTGAGGGTCACCCGGACTTCCTGAGGGTCATCGGGACTTCCTGAGGGTCATCGGGACTTCCTGAGGGTCATCGGGACTTCCTGAGGGTCATCGGGACTTCCTGAGGGTCATCCGGACTTCCTGAGGGTCATCGGGACTTCCTGAGGGTCATCGGGACTTCCTGAGGGTCATCGGGACTTCCTGAGGGTCATCGGGACTTCCTGAGGGTCACCCGGACTTCCTGAGGGTCATCGGGACTTCCTGAGGGTCATCGGGACTTCCTGAGGGTCACCCGGACTTCCTGAGGGTCATCGGGACTTCCTGAGGGTCATCGGGACTTCCTGAGGGTCATCGGGACTTCCTGAGGGTCATCCGGACTTCCTGAGGGTCATCGGGACTTCCTGAGGGTCATCGGACTTCCTGAGGGTCACCGGGAACTTCCTGAGGGTCATCGGGACTTCCTGAGGGTCACCCGGACTTCCTGAGGGTCATCGGGACTTCCTGAGGGTCATCGGGACTTCCTGAGGGTCATCGGGACTTCCTGAGGGTCATCGAGGTATTAATAGGGCTTTGAGAAGTTCTGAGGCTCACCGGGTCATTCTCAAGGCCAGCAGAACCTCCTAAAGGTCATCGGGACTTCTTGAGGGTCATTGAGACGTTCTGAAGGTCATCAAGGTATTATTAGGACTTTGAGACGTTCTGAGGCTCACCGGGTCATTCTCAAGGCCAGCAGAACCTCCTAAAGGTCATCGGGACTTCCTGAAGGACATTGAGACGCCTGAAGGACAGGATCTTGAGGTCCATCAGACTCTGTCCTCTCTCTCCTGGACTCCTGAGGTCCAGGAGACCCTCTGTCCACTCTCTCCTGGACTCCTGAGGTCCAGGAGACCCTCTGTCCTCTCTCCTGGACTCCTGAGGTCCAGGAGACCTCTATCCTCTCTCCTGGACTCCTGAGGTCCAGGAGACCCTCTGTCCACTCTGTCCTCTCTCCTGGACTCCTGAGGTCCACTCTGTCCTCTCTCTCCTGGACTCCAGGAGACCCTCTGTCCTCTCTCCTGGACTCCTGAGGTCCACTCTGTCCTCTCTCTCCTGGACTCCAGGAGACCCTCTGTCCTCTCTCCTGGACTCCTGAGGGCCAGCTGGTGTTTGTTGTGAGGACACGAGAAGCTGCTCCTGAGAGCGAGACACTCTGAGACTTCCTGCTCTTCTGCTTCAGTGCCGCCGCTGCTACGTCTCAAACCAACTCTAGAGAAGATTCTTATCTCCATTTATCTTTCAAATAATTTCATATTTAATCATTCATACATTTTAGAAAATCTGGATGTAATCCTTTCTTTAAATATTTTGGTTCAGTTTGAAATGTGGATCCTCTGAGGTCAGACCCTTTGGGGATTATTAAATCAAACGGAGGGGTTAGTGTTCTTCATTCTGCTGCTTTTACTCCTCTTTCTAAAGCCAAAGAGTGTGTGTGTGTGTGTGTGTGTGTGTGTGTGTGTGTGTGTGTGTGTGGTGACGACTCTCCGTGTCAAACAGAAGATTTATTCAGACTTTAATACATTCATTTAAATTCTGATGATTTCTGATATTTAATTATTTTAAACACTGATTTTACATGTTTATGTATTCATAGGATGGACGTCAAGGATATCACACTTTGAGTCGTAAGGGAATATATAATGCTATTTTTATTTTAAAAACAGTCTCTCTGAGTTCCTATTCAACTGAAATCTCCAGAAAACAAATGAAAGCAGCAAATTTACGAGATAAATGACGAGTGAGTGGTGTTTGTAAAACTGAATAAGATCCTGAACAGGAGGAACGATTCTTCATTTACTTTTTCATATCAATGATTAGAATCGACAGCTCTAGGAAAAGAAAGCGTCCTCATGCAGGATACAATTATCAATATGTCAATTCGAAAAGACCTGAAACCTGCAGGCTGCACCGAGTTCAAAGCTTTGGCGTTTAAAGTTGAAATACGAAACGGTCACATGACTCAGTCTGATATGCAGCTATGTTACCCCCCTGGTCAACTGACCCTGGTTAAAAAATAGTTGAAGACAACAAAATGTACCATAAGAAATTGACAAATAAAAGGTTGACTCGAAAAAAAAGTTAACTAGAAAAATAAATGTTTATATTTTGGCGACTAAAAGAGAAGAAGAAAGAAAAAGTTTAGTTTTTTTCGGGGGATAATAAGTCGTCTCATAACTGGAAGTGTTTGTCAGTCTGTCTGAAATCACTAGGTTAGCTACGTTAGCTAGCTAGCTCACAGCAGGTCTGCAGTGACATCAGGGGTCATGTGACCACTTTGTTACAATAACACCATGACACATTTTAGTTTCCAACAACAGTCGTAGCGCGTTTTCACCTGTCGTAGTTGTAGATCTTAAGTTATATCTATTTACAAGTGATATCGTGGTGTTCCACAGGGATCCGCCTGAGGGCCACTGCTACTCCGATATCTGAACGTCATCATTAATCTGCAGCTGATCAAAATGTGTCCCTGTTTAAAAATGATGGATTTTATTATTTAGAAAATGTACAACATGTTTCAAATCTGTTAGTGTTTCGTCTCTGGGGCGTTTTTCACTTATATTCATAAAAAATATATATATTTCATTATAAAATAAATCATTGAATCATCAAATCTTTATTTACAAACCCTTGACAGACACTCAAACACTCGGTACAGCTCTTTGAATCATTATTTACAGGGCTTGTGAATAATTGAAGATAAAGAGAGAATAAAGTAAAGCAGAATAATAATCCACATTTTCATCAAAGTAAAAAAAAGAAGCTTTTTATTTTCTAATGTTTAACAAGTCATCGTTTTCCTCACAATGAATATTAAATATGAAATCGATATTAATGATCTCTGTCTCTGTGCTCTCTCAGCATCACCTTTAGAAACACGTCATTCTATCCTCTCACCTGTAGATCTGTTGGAGCTACACGGCACATACCTTCATCTACACACCGATTCAACTAGTGGAAAGTAACCGAGTATATTTTACTGCGGTACTCAAACACAGGTATTCCTAATATACTACGTTATTCTTTTACTACAATGCATATAGAAGGAGAACCATGTGTTTTTACTACAGATGCATCTATAAAGATCAATAACTGTCAGGTTCGAAAAGTAAAGCAAAAGTTAAAATATGCCTAATGTTAATCTCATGTCAATATATTAAAAGCGATAACC